>NC_081764.1:1727804-1985304 GCF_963082965.1 Carassius carassius
ACAAGCGCTCTGTGTGTGCATGTCTAAAGTCTGTCGTGTGAGTCTTATTTATTGTTGTCTGTCCCAATAAACAACATAATTCCAAAGAGCAAAGCAAAGACACAACATTTGAAGGGCGATTCCAGATCGTGCTATAGATTGTGTGTTCCTCCCTGCCCACGCACATGTGGGGATACACACAGGTGGGGATACACACAGTCTATGCGTGGTTTGCCTGGGATCAAAGCACGATGAGTCGGCTCTCGAGGGAGCCGACTGTCCGGCCGATGCGGACGTTTCGATCCCGGAGGGCTCTCTTCGAGGAGGGAGCCTTCGCCAGCGTTCCTCGCGATACCGGTCCCGCTTTCGCAGAGGCGGAGCGGCGCCGGCATTCGTTGGCTTCGCAGATCTGCCCTATTCCTGGGTTCGGAAGCCCGAGCATCGGTTCTTCCCCCCGAGCATCGGGCTTGACGCTCCGCCTTTCTTTCTCCGAGGAGATTGACACGGAGGGGGTCGGCGAGCTTGTAGTTGCACAAACATAAAGTTGCATAAGCACCAGTATACAATAAACAGTGTTATGCCTAACATTATACGGGCAGCGTTAATGAGCAGCTATTTAATCTCCGAGGGGATTAATATTGTTTGTGTGACTAAGCTATTCGCGCTGTCGAGGCAACGCGTGTATTAATAATTACAGTTTTGTTTGTGAATTTTCAGTTTTGATGTGAATTTTTCCATACCCGACCGCTTGTCTGGTTATTTAAACTCCATTTAATAAGGAGGAATTAGTTCTATCACTTCAATGTGTACTTTATCACAATCTAGACCGTGTTTACCTGTCTGATTGTTTGACTACATTAAATTCTGAGAAATTTAATGACTTTGAGAAGTTAATATATCACTTCAATGTGTACTTTATCACAATCTAGACCGTGTTTACCTCTCTGATTGTTTGACTGCATTAAATTCTGAGAAATTTAATGACTTTGAGAAGTCAATATATAACTTCAATGTGTACTTTATCACAATCTAGACCGTGTTAACTTGTCTGATTGTTGGATTGCATTAAATTCTGAGGAATATAATGACAGTTATTTAACTCGTGAAGTTAGATGGACTGGAGGGACTGCTGGGCGGGAGCAGCCCCCTCCGCGTACAAACAGAGCGTTGCCGCCCGTGTTCCCCACTTCGGGACCAGAGGCTGAAGCAACGCTCTGGGCCAGCGACTTCCCAGCCTAATCCGAATCCGATGAAGCCGTACTTAAGGCTGGGAGGTCCACGGCCAAGAAGTCATGATGCATTTCGGTCACGACTACAGAGGGCGGCCCCTACTGGGGTAGAGCGGTGTCCACCTCATTACACGGTGCCCGTCTCACCTCAGTGCCCACGGGAGGTGGGTCTGCCAACCCTGCCAGAGTTTCAGGGCGCAGCGGCTTCCAGCGAGCTCTGCTCTCAGTTATTTCTGCCCGTGAGCGTAGTGGAGCTGAGACGCTCGCCGCCCCTTCGGTGGCCTCTTACCCCAGAGGTCAGTCTCGAGAGACTGATTCTCTTAGTACATTAGTTAGCAGCGTGGAAACTACTGCCAAATGTATCTCAATGGGTCCTGCACACAATAAAAAGAGGCTATCGTCGGCCATCCACCGCTGACATTCAATGGGGTTACACCGACAGTAGTCGGCCCCCAGCAGGCTCTGGTGATGGAACAAGAAGTGAATACCCTATTAAGAAAGGTGGCCATCGAGGTGGTCCCTCCTCTAGACAGGGAGTCCGGGTTTTACAGCCGGTATTTCATAGTTCCAAAGAAGGATAGGGGGTTGCGTCCGATCTTAGACTTACGTCATCTAAACCTCTCAGTAATGTCACTGAAATTCAAAATGCTCACTGTCAAACAGGTTGTAGCTCAAATCAGATCCAAGGACTGGTTTGTCACAATAGATCTCAAAGACGCATACTTCCATATATCCATCCTTCCATAACACAGGAAGTTTCTGAGGGTTCACTTTCGGGGGCAAAGCCCACCAATATCGAGTACTTCCCTTCGGCCTTGCACTCTCATCCCACACGTTCATGAAATGTGTAGATGCGGCTCTGGTTCCCCTCCATATGCAGGACATCCGCATTCTGAACTATATCGACGATTGGTTGATTTTAGCTCAATCAGAGCAGATGGCAGTTCGACATCGAGATGTCGTTCTCGCATATATGGGGGAGCTGGGTTTGAGACTGAACGCCAAGAAGAGTGTACTTTCTCCAGTTCAGAGAACCACCTATCTAGGCGTAGTGTGGGATTTGACCACGATGCAGGCACGTTTGTCTCCTGCTCGGATCGAGTCAATCCTTACCTCAGTCAAGAGAGTCAGAGAAGGCCAGTCACTCACTGTCAAGCAGTTTCAGAGACTGTTCAGAGACAGTTTCAGAGTAGCTTATGGCAGCTGCGTCCAACGTGATACCTTTTGGCTTCCTGCACATGAGACCCCTACAGTGGTGGCTCAAGACCAAGGGATTTTCTCCGAGACGGAATCCATTACGAACTATCAAGGTCACGTGGCGATGCCTTCGTGCCTTAGACATGTGGAAGAAACCTTGGTTCTTGAATCAGGGTCCGGTGCTGGGAGCTCTTGGTCGCTGTGTAACGCTAGCGACAGACGTGTTCCTCACCGGTTGGGTCCGGTCACGAGTAGCCACCCTGCCCACGGTCTGTGGAGCGGTCGCCATCTGACATGGCATACCAGTTGTCTAGAGATGCTAGCTGTGCATCGAGCATTGAAATATTTCCTCCCAGAACCTGAGAGGTCACCATGTGTTGGTGCGCACTGACAACACATTGGCGATCTCTTATATCAGTCACCAGAGAGATCTGCATTCGCGCCCCTTGTAAAAGCTGGCACACCAGATCCTTCTGTGGTCCCAGGACAAACTCCTCTCTTTCAGAACAGTGTATATTCCTGGGAGATTAACTGTGGTAGCAGACATACTGTTGAGACAGGGGCCGAGGTGGTGAAGTAGATATGGAGAGTTTTTGGACCTCTTTGCGACTATCGACTTAGCGATATCGCAATGTCCCCTCTGTTTCTCTCTAGATCATCCAGCTCCTCTGGGACTGGACGCTATGGTACAGACCAGGCTGCGGCTTCGTCTGTATGCCTTTCCCCCTATCGCTCTGCTCCCAGGAGTTCTGACGAGAGTACGCCGGGACGGGGTCCGTCTTCTATTAGTAGCCCCGTTCTGGCCGGGCCCAGTATGGCTCGCAGATCTGATCTTTCTCCCCGAAGGCTCTCCATGGGAGATTCCGATCAGGACAGATCTACTCTCTCAGGCGCAGGGCAAAATAATTCACCCCCCTCCAATCCAGAGCTCCCTCTACAAGGAAACTGTACACCCTGAGGTTTAAACTCTTCCCCTCATGGTGCTTGACCCTGTTAACTTCCCAGTTGGTACAGTTCTGGAGTTTCTACAAGCTAGGCTCTCCGCGGGGTTAACTCACTCCACCTTAAAGGTGTACGTGGCGGCCATAGCTGCTTACCACGTCCCTTTCAACGGTCAGTCAGTGGGTAGACACCCCCTAGTTAATTGTTTCCTCCGCGGTGCACTGAGGCTAAGACCTCCAGTACGGTCCCGTATTCCTCTGTGGGACTTGGTTGTGGTGTTAGAGGCTCTTTGTAAAGCTCCATTTGAGCCAATACAAGATATCTCAGACAGACATCTGACCCTTAAGACTACCCTGTTACTGGCTATTACTTCTCTAAAGAGAGTTGGAGATCTTCAGGCCCCCTCGGTGGCCCCTACCTACTTAGACTTTGCCCCTGGTATGGCCAAAGCATTCTTATATCCTCGAGCGGGTTATGTTCCTAAAGTTCCCTCTGTTACGCCACGACCTATAGTACTGCAGGCCTTCTGCCCTCCTCCCTTTCGGGAGCCAGACCAGGAGAAGCTAAATTGTATGTGTCCAGTTCGAGCACTGGATGCATATGTCCACAGAGCTGCCCTGTGGAGAAAATCTGACCAATTGCTTGTTTGTTATGGTCTACCTAAGAAGGGTTCCCCTGCCTCTAAGCAGACCCTTAGTCGTTGGATAGTCGAGGCTGTCAACGTCTCCTATGAGTCCTCTGGTCTTTCCCTTCCTTTGGGAGCCAAGGCTCACTCTACTCGGGGTATGGCTGCCTCTAAGGCCATTCTAGCAGGTGTGTCCCTCTTGGACATCTGCAACGCTGCGGGATGGTCCACGCCCTCTACATTTGCCAGATTTTACAATCTCGATATGCGAGCCGCTCCAGGCTCTTCTGTACTCTTGCCTTAGCTGTGCTCTTCGGATACACACTAGGCAGGGGATTGGTAGTCTGGCAGCATTGGCACATCGTTCCCCAAAGCGCTCGATGCAGCTCGAGTTCCTGAAGAGGAACGTCTCTAGGTTACGAACTATAGTGGATTTTTGAGGTACAAATCCATGCTTTTTAGTTTACTTTGAGCAATTACCCAAAACCCTGTGCACTACAGTTTGTAATGGTTATAATCAAAGCGCTTGCATCTACAGCAAATGCAACTTTGTAACGTGTCTCTATGACCCAAAACTAACATACTTGCAGTTTCCCATTAGAGTAAAGTATGTCTGTTTAATGCACAGTAAAAATGCATGGTTTCAGGACACGGATCGTATTCATATTCATCTTATTTTCCATTGAATCCATCAGCCGCTCTGCTCTAGAGTATTTATTTTCTAACACATTCACAGCCTTTTGTTTTCTCTGGCTTTTCTGATATTGATGGCCAGCAGGCCGTGTCTATATTTCAAGAGGTTTCAAAGGGCCACGCAAGACGGTGTGGAGTAAACCAAACATTTATTTACAAGGGTTTGGAGAGAAGTACAGGCATTCAATTTGGGAAAACTTCTAGGTGAAAGTAAGTCAGTCTTCATGATTACCTTCTTTTATGAAGGCTGGAAAACAGTGTTGCAGTGGAAAATTGCATTTCAGGCAATGTTAATTCTTGCAGACACCTTTTCAGGGCGATGAAATTTGCCAGAGATCTGGAGACCACAAAGAGACTTTTTTAATGAACAGCTTTTATTGATCAGTGGACAAAACAGCTGTTAATTACAGGAGAGCAGGCGTTTAATTGGCACTCTGTAATATGGCCGTCATGTGCCAGTGTAACAGCCAGTGACAAATTCAGTTCTGTGTTGGTGGAGGCTGAGATGGTTTGAGAATTGGCTTGCCAGCTTGCTAAAAATAATTTTTTTATAATAGTTAATTTACATGATTATTTGGTTTCATTTTATTATGTATTTTCCTGAGGTCCACCACAATCCATGACCCATTTTTTTAGTTGAGAAGCACTGAATTAGAGCATTCTGTAAAACTATGGAGACTTCTAAGAAAGTTATGTATAATTAATTGTTAGTTTTTTTAACCCTTTTCTATTCATTTAGTCTAATTAACGTTGATTTATCTAATATTGTTATACAAATTAAATATACATTCCTTCACACATACATACACAGACACAAAAATATTAATCCGTATCTGCAATTTTGTCTAGTAAAAATATTCTAAAAAGTCATAAAACAAGAGAAATATACTGAATTTAGGAAACAATAATTTCAGACAATATATTTTTACATTTATTTATCATTATAATTTTTTTCTTATTCATATGTAGACAAGCTTTCATTTAATTTAATTTATTTTTTTTAAATGTCAACGTAAATATATATGTATGTACTGGAAAACATGACAAAAAAGCTTTTTCAGATTTTTAGAAATGTACAATTTTACAATTATTTTTCCATAATAATAAAAAAATATTGTTAACATAAAATCTGTATATTTAACAACACAATGTAACTTCTAAAGTAAATATATTTACTTTTAAAGATTTAAAAAAATATTTTTATATATAATATATATATATATATTTTATAATAATTTTTAATAATTTTATATATTTTCTGGAAAACAGAGAAAAATTCTGCTCTGAAAATTAAGTGTTTAATTTATATATATATATATATATATATATATATATATATATATATATATATATAAATGCAGTCTATAATATTTAACACTGAATAGTCATGTCCTATAATATTTGTTTTAATGGTAAAAAAAAGTACCCCAAATTCTCATGATAAAACTACATGATAAATCTACATGAGTACTTTTGAAAAATAAATTTATTTATTTATTTGTTTATTTATTTAAATACAGTTCTGTATAGTTACAGTTACAGTTCTCCAGTTTCCTGCTTCAATTCAATTTCAGAATCTGAACTGGATTTAAGAAACCTCAGTGGAGCTCAACTCTTGTCTCCTATTTTTCCCATGCTGCCTCCTAATTCTCTTACTACCTCTTTCTCTTTTTTCCATGTTGGTTTTATGACGTGTCTAAATGAAGGTGTTGAACACCGCTAACGAGCCGCAGGTCTTGCAGAACATCTCGACCCCAGCAGGGTTCAGCGCCCACATCTGGAGCGGGACGGCTGTGATTCACACGATCCCGTGTTTGCCTTTAATTTGTGATTGTCATTCATCTGTCTGCGGAGCGGTTTACGGCCTCCACAGCTGACCCAGTGGGGATGAATCTGTCTCTCTCACATGCCAGCAGACACCTGGGTCGTTCTCTTCATTTTCTTTTGATGCCTCACCCTCGCAGAGAGGCTGATAACAGTGATTAAATGTAATAAAAATGGCAGACAAACGCTGCATCACTTCCTCTCAGACATCTGTAAATTTGCAGGGTTCTTGTTGGGAACGCAAAGATTGTCTGAAACTGGAGCTTCTGCTTGTGTTAATCATCATACCAGATTGATGAGTACAGCCAATATGCAATGCGTCTATATTTCTATCTGTGGCATTTGTTCCATAACGCACAAACCCTAACGAGTGTTGATGGCCTGGAAGAATATTGGTTTTTATACTATGCAATGCATCAAGCATATTGTACATCATTGCACTGTAATTTATATTAACAATAAAGAGGAGATGTGTGTCTAACAAATGCTAGAATCACTATTGAGGAGATTTGTGCCGAGCGCCTCGGGCCCGCCGTCGACTCCAAACTTCTTTAGACTCGATGTGTGATGAACATCTCAGATGAAGCGCGATCGAGTCGTTTTACTGATTTATGGAAGGCGTTATCATCTGTTGTGTGTGATTTTGTGGATGTATTTATTTAGTGCTGTATGATTTGATTTTATTATTGTTACAACTGAAGGGTGAATCCATCAAAACTGATGCAGACGTGATTTCAGCACAATGTTTATTCATTCACATTGTGTGATTTACAATGCCATTCAAAAGTTTGGGCTCAGTTTTTGTTTTAAAACTAATAGTTTTATTCATCAAGCAAACGTTAAATTAATTCAAAAGTAAAGGCATTCATAATGTTACACAAGATTCTATATCATATAAATGCTGCTCTTTCGGCTGAACTTTCTATTCATCAAAGAATATTGAAAACATATAACATAACGGTTTCCACAAAGAAATGTGAAGCAGCAAAACGAATTTCAACAATAATAATCAGAAATGTTTCTTGAGCAGCAAATCAGTATATTAGAATGATTTCTGAATATCATGTGACGCTCATGAAGACTGGAGGAATGATGCTGAAAATTCAGCTTTTATCAAAGGAATAAATTAAATTTTAACATCTATTCACACAGAAAACAGCTATTTTAAATAGTAATGATATTTCAAAATTTTTGGTCAAATAAATGCAGGCTTGGTGAGCAGAAGGGACTTCAAGAATGTATATATATATATATATATATATCTATACATTTACATTTATACATTTATATTTTCCTTTAAATTTTAGTTAAAGTTTTAAAATTTTTATTGGTTTTATCTTTTTTAATTAATTTTATGTAACTATATGAACCCTGGTTCCTAGAAAAACAACACTATGGTGATGATTTTACAATTTGATGGATTGGTGCACTTTCAAAACAACAAAAAGCAAAGTTACTTGATTATCCTAGTTACTTTTTTCAAATCATAAATGTGCACCAATGCAACCAATGCATGCATGTGTTTAGGGTGCACAATCATTGTTCCAGCAACTCTGTGTGTCTTGTTTTCTGTTTGTTGTGCATGAGAAAAACTGTTGACAGTTTCTGACTAGATTAGATTAAAATTCACATACATGTCAATGTCAGCTAATCTGACCCCATTGCCTTTTATTCACAGCGTTCCTGTCGTTGCATCACATCTGTTCGCTTACTGATAAAATGCATGTTGCATTATGTATGTTAGAGTAAACAGCAATCAAACAAGCTGCTTCTGTATTCTCCATCTTCCATAACATCCGCAGATAAGCAAGGCTTTTGCAATGCTCCGAAATTAGTTTAAAAATATCCACCAAGATGCTTTACGTTTATTGGTGCACAGAAAAAAAAGTTAATAGTGCTGCGTTTCCCTACATGCTACTTCATCAAAGTTTGTACTCATTAGCAGTGCAGCAAAGCAACAGTAATACAGTCAAGACAGCGTTTGCCTAATGCTTTTGTCATTACACAATTTCAGCTTGTTCTTCTGACTGTGCGCTAATGAAAATAATCTGTCAAGCTTTCATCCTAAAGGTTAGATTTGGGACTAACCTGTGGCGCCATGGCTAAAATGATCCCAATTCCTCATCTTGCATTAGGATCTAATCTGAGCGAGGCCTCATTAGCCTCCTCATGTTTTCCAGAAGAATTAGAAGACATTAAGAGACACAGTCCCTGAGCTAAGAGTAATTACCAGGTTTATAACACACACCTGTAATTCCTGGTGTCTGCTGCCAAGTGCTGCATTGTGTATTCACATCACATCTCCGACAATCTGCCAGATTTGCCGTCGCAGCAGAAATATGCCAGGACTAAACTGGATCTGTTTAAATTTACCAGGACTATAACGTGTGTGACTTTAGTCTGAGGGATCGTTCTAGAAACTGAAGATATCAAACTTTCTTCTGTGGCACTTTTCATGATCAGGGGACAGAGTAGGATCTGTTTTGCTTCTCAGTTAGAGGAAGTAACCGTTTCATTTTGTTTTTATGTTAATGAGCTTTGCAGGTTGTCTGGATCTACTGTCGGTGGATGAATTACATTAAGTGTCATTCATTGGGGTAAAGCTGTTCTTTTGTATTCATATGCATGTTATGCAAAAGTTGCAGTGTTTCCTGGTATTACATAATCACAACAGGAATTCAAGTTTATAGGTGCATTTTTGACTTCTTTTCATTTGACATTTAAAACTACATTATGTCACAAATATTTTAAACAGAACTCAAAGCTATAGTTATTTGGGAGAGAAAAATGATAAGTTGTCAGTATTTTTTGCTTCTCACTGTTGTTGCAATCCAGACGCAAAACAAAACAAAACAAAGCGTTTTAAATCACAAAATTCTAATTGTTTTATTGCAGTTTTGACTTTTTTCAGAATTGAGATCGGATTGGAGATGTGAAAAAAAAAGTCAGAATTGCAAGTTTATATCTTTTTTTTTTCTTCTCAGAACTGAGACTTAAAAAAATTGTTTAAAACTCAATTTGATATTTTTTTTTTGATGTTGTTCAGAATTATCTTGCAAATTCTGACCTGTTTTTACTTTAATTTAAACTTTTTTTTCTCAGAATCTTAAGTTTATATTTTGCAATTCTGAATTTTTTTTTCTGTCTCATAATTCTGCCCCTTTTTCACTTTTTGCTTAGAATTATACATTTGTATTTGTGTTGCATTTTATTTCAGAATTGTAAGAAAAATGAGTTAACATTTTTAATTCTTAATTCCATTGCGAAAACAGGCTTCCGTACAATTTTGAGAAACATTCTGACAAATGACAGATCATAAAAACAAAAACCACCATAAATTAACCCTTTGTGGAGCTATCATTACATAGGAAAGAGCTGCACAAAGACTCACCAAAACATCATCCTTTGTGCTCCACGGCTAAGAAAGTTCCACATAAGTTATGACAGAATGCTTATTTTTGGCAAAGCTATTCCTTTAAAAAGGATGTTGTCTGTGAGCAAGCTAAAGGGATTTTAGCAGACACTTTAAAGCATGTGGCCATTAGAAATAAGACATAAACAGACTTACAAGTTGGCAATTTTTTAAGGTCTGAGGGAGTCTTGTTTGCTTTGGTGTGTAGCTTCAGCAGCGGCTCTAATGAGAACACACTGCTCTCATTGCAGCATGATGAATGTGCTGTGGATGTGAACGCATGTAAAGTCTCTCTCTCTCTCTCTCTCGGCTCCCCAGCGGGACTCTGCTGCAGGTTTGGACACATCATTACAAACAATGATTTGTTTTATTCTGCAGCGCGTGATCTAGTGCTGCTTCGCATCTGGCGCTGGGTTGAACCCACATCGGCACGCTCATATCTACGGTGTTTCACTATTCAGAACAAGCAGGAGTCACACGACTTGCTCCATTGCATCCGAGAATTGCTCCATTACGGCAGCGACAGCACCGCGTGGCACTATATGACTTATATTTGAACATAAAACAAACATTTTAAGCTGCATTTCAGACAAAATGTAGTGCTGGTTTTGCTCCAACAGTGCCACAAAATAACAAAAATGTGTTATTTATTTTATTACTCTATATGCATTAAGGAGTAATTCAATATGCACTTTGTGGTCAAAGCACTATATTTATCTTCACTGCAAATGAATGTGTATTTAATCAAGTCTCAGTTATTTTCAGTTGTTTTTTTGTTCATGGTTTTTGAGGATGAAGTGTCCCACAACCTGTCCGTATTGACATCGGTCTAATTTCAGTGAGCTTTTACCAAATGATACATGCATTTTCACTAAATTACTGTAAAGACATCAACAACTTTAGTTTAATAAAAAAAAAAAAAATCTCCAGCCTATATTAACTATGCATAACTGATAAGTTAATTTGCTGTTGCTTTAGCATTATTAATATATTATCACAGTATTCATTAACTTAATTAATTTAATGTTTGTTTTAAATTTTGAGTTTCCATTTTAAGTTTTAGAAATAATTTTTTGTGCTTTTGTAATTTTTATTAGTTTCACAATTTTATTTTTTATTTAGTAAATGGAACTTATTTCAGTTAGTTGCTTTTTTAATGTGTATCTATATTTATTTATTAACTTTTGTGTTAGTTTTAGTTAAGTCAAATTAATATGCGAAATGTTTCCTTGGCAAATATATATATATATATATATATATATATATATATATATATATATATTTTTTTTTTTTTTTTTTTTTTAGGCTGTGATACCTTTTTTCTTAAGTAATTTTTTATCTGTTTATTTGTTTCAGTTTATTTATTTGATGAATTTCTAATTTTTAGATTTTTAATAACTATACTATCCCTGCTCTAAACCCATGAATGACTAGTACATTGCTGTATTAAAATGGTCTAACTTCCATCTTAAGCGTGGTTTTCCAGTAAAGATCATAATCATGCTGATTTATGTTGATGTTATACTAAAATATTCAAAGCACAGTGATGCTATCACGAATCAACACATTGTGTTTTCTTAAAGCCAAGACTGAGATATGAAAAGATACTTTCAATCTCTGCAGCCATAGTTTTTATTAACTCTGATTTCTAGCTAGGGAAATAGAACTATGTATTAGCATTCATGAAATAAGCGAGCTGGATAAAAGTAGCACTGAATGCATAGACAAGTCCACTCGCATTATTTCAGCATCAGCCAAAGTTCAAGCACAATCTTCCTCATCCGTGCAGACAGAAAGGTGAGTGTAGATGCTGCTAATCTGTAGCTTTTACTTCCCACCACGTTATCTTTAAGGCTGTTAATTGTTTGTGCTCTGCAATCTAATGCACTCGTTAATGCCCTCAGATATGAGATTGTAATACGCTGAGCCGAGGCCGATGAGCTTGAATTAAATTAGGGCCTTTGGATATTTCCGTGCGTGTTCATTGGCCGTGGCTTTTGTTGTGTTGCGTCTGACCTTGACCTGATAGAGATTAATGTAACAAGACAGTGTGACTGTGACAGGGGCTCGTTCTCATGCAGCACGCACACTGTGTACACACACTGATCAGTGTGTAATAGACGAGGACGAGGGCTTTATGGAGGCGCAGTTTCTGACCACCGAAAAAAAAAAAAAGTAGATGGCTAGTGGACTAACACCCAAACAGTAAAGCTTTATATGTGTTGATTCTGGCCGTATACTTTTAACATGATTTGTTTTTCACTTTAGTGGTTGGAAGCCTACAGTCCATTGAAATGATGTGCAGGCGAAACTAAAAATAAATAAATAAATAAATAATTTTAATTATTTATTTATTTATTTATTTTTTTTTACTGGCTAAATGTGACATCACAGTTAAACACAGTTTCCCTAAAATTATCTTATTTTATATTTATATGTCTGATTATTATTATTTTTTTTAAAAAATAAGGTGTTTGTTTATTTATTTCAGTAAAAAAAAAAAAAAAAAAAAAAATATATATATATATATATATATATATATATATATATATATATATACACACAAATTATTATATATTATATTATATTATATTATATTATATTATATTATATTATATTATATTATATTATATTATATTATATTATATTATATTATATTATATTATATTCTTGTTTTGGTGATGGTTATTTACAGGATTTGTGATATCCAAGTGTTGTTTTTTAATGGGCTCAAATTAACTATGCAAATGTTTCTGTCTGAATGTAAGACTTCATTCTGTTTGTCTGCTAATGATATATTCATTATGAAAGCTGCTGTGCTGAAACCTCACTTGTTGGACGAGATGAAGGCTTTTTCTTCATCTAACAAGTGTTCGGAGTAACAGCGAGTGTGTGAATAGCAGTGGTGAGATATTTTTGTGTCCATTTTCTCAGTTTCATCGTCTCCTGAGTTACAATTACAGCATGGGCTCTAGTGCCAGTCTCTCCTAACTTTGTGAGGAGAAGCAGGATGAGGTTTTTTAGTGATTTCCATAGTGGCCTGTAAAAGCCCTTCATATGCTGACCCTCTGCGTAGCTGTCCGGTGACCCCCATCAGTTCCCTGCGCTCCTCGTGTTCTCCTGCTTCTGGACGCTGCCTGTTTGACTGACGTCTGAACAAGCCCAGATGGGAAGATAGTTGTGCAGTTGGAGAAACTTTGAGGACTTTTGGACAGCTGTGAGCAAAGCCGGCAGATATTAAATGATGGTTTGAGTCCAGTGCAGGAGTTCATTCAGCTGTTGCATGCCAAGCGGGTTATCATGAAAGCACAAGCACAAGCCATTTCATTTCCATAATGTGCTGTATTTCCAATTGAAAAGGATTGGGGGATGTGACTTGATTTAATACATATTTCTTTCATTTAAAGTTGTAAGATGGATTTGTGATGTCATTCTAAAAGGAAACCCGAGTTGGAAGAAGTATTTGATAAAAAATAATTTATCACAGATGAATTATTCCAAGTATGGTCAGACACATGTATTAAATGTTTTATTTCTAATTTTTTATGCACTTTAAAATCATTATTATATTCATACAGTCTACTGTATCAGTGCATCAGTGTTTAGTATAACTGAAATGTAATTTTATATTTTGCATTTTGATCTTATTTTGTTAGAGTTTGAGTAATATTGTGATTTTGTAAAAAAATTATTTCTTTATAGTCGTCTATTTAGTTAAAAAAAAAAATTCAGTGTTTCAGTTTTAGTTCCGGGTTTTTAATGTTAAATAAAACTGAAACAAAAATAAAAAAAATAAAAAAAAAAATAAAAAAAAAATATCATTACTTGAAATGAAAATTTACTGAAATACAATAAAATATTGTATAATAATTATAATATAATAAAAAATTCAGCTACATTTCTGATCAAAAGAACTTAAACTATAAACAAAAGACACATCAAAATTACTTTAAATTAAAATATATATAAAATAAAAAAACGTATTTATTAATATAAACTGTAATAGTGTTATAGCATAATATTATTCAATTAACATTTATTTTATATCAAAAGTGGCATTTATTTTAGAATTTAATAATTTTTTTTATTTTATTTTATTTTTGTATGGTTTTACTTAACTATATACTCTTTGATGCATCTGACAGACACTTTTATCCAATGCATCTTGCATTTAATATATGCATTGCATCAGTACATGACCTTGACCATGTGTCGCTAGATGCATGCTCTACTTTATAAACTCTTTGCATTACATTGGCCCCTGCTCTCTGGATCACTGCAGTGCCAACTTATTTAGCAGTAAAACCAGAGAATGAGATCTGATCTGGAAATGTATTTAGTCATTTGTAGAAATGTCCTCTTTCCTCATTCGTCCCTTTTCTCTCTATAAGTCTACAACACTCTCTCAGGAGTCGATCTGTGATATTTTCAGAGTCGCTCAAACTGTCTGATATCAGCTCAATAAAATAAAAGACCTAATGAAGCAGAGGTGGAGGAATATTTGCCCCGGTAATTAAGAAAAATGAAACGAGGCGACACGGAGGTTGTCAGTTGCCCTGTAATTGTCCTTTACTCTGTGAGGTCCACTTTAAACTTCTTTCTCCTTTTCAGCCACTTCTTGGTCCATTACTTCATGCATGCAATGAAAGTGAGGCACTGTGAATGTCGAGCTGCTGCTGCGGTCGCTCCTTTTGCTGTCAAAGATAACGCCGGTTGTTAACGATTTCTGTAGACCTCCAACAAACTGCATTATCTGGCTTTTTGTGGGGATTTGTTGCACACTGGTTTAGGCTGAGGACAGATGAAAGGTTCACTAGTGACAAAGGGACACGTTTCCCTTCGTATGAATTTAATTATTTCTAGAAGAGCCTATGCAGAGTTTAATTGCATCAGATAGATGTGGAGAAATATGGCTTTATTCAGACGACGACGGATAACTTTGTCCTGCTCAACAATGGGCTGTATTTTGAAGAGATTGCTATTTGGAAGCTGTTTGAAGCCGAGCCTTTGTGAGCAATCGTTATTATTTGCCATCGATCTCCAAAAGCATTTTTATGCTCAGTTTGTACAGCCAAATGTCAGTGTAAAATCAAAACTGACCCGTTTAATGGACTTTTCAGTGTGTGTTATTCCAAATTAAAATGGTATTTTTGTCTTCATAATCTTTCATTAATATTATTCATGTGCTTTGCTTCTGAAACGACTTTTCTTTTCAGATGAAGTCATGAATTTCTCTTATTTTTCTGACTTAGTTCTGGTAAGTACTGTAACTTCCACTTTTTATGATACAATTAATTCCTGATTGATAAAAACAAGCTCTATGTTAAGATTTTTCATTTAATATCATGTTCCCCTTTGGAAAAAAAAAGTAAAATATTGTTTCACATTGACTTTATTTATAGTTATTGTTTATGGACCTATCCAAAGCATCTTTATATATATAAATATATTTTACTTTTATTGATACATTGAATGAGTCTTTATATAAAGGTTTTGTTTTGTTTTAATTTTAGTTTGTTTTAGTAATTTTTTGCCAGTTTTTAATAATATTTTGAACATACAACTATACTATTATAGTTTTTATAAATAGCTTGAATTAAGTTTTTTTTTATTTTTCATTTTAGTTTTAGTTAGTTTTAAAAATTCTGTAGTTTTTTGCCTGTTTTTATTAATATTTTGAATATGAACTAAACTATTACAGTTTTACTTATATCATTTAAGTTAGTATTTTAATAATTTAACTTTAATTTTAGTTAAAGTTTTATAATATTTTAATAATATTTTGTTAATATTTATATTATATTTATGGTATATTTTTCTTTTTAAAACAAGTTAAAGCTTTAGTAATCTAGTTGAGCTTTTTGTCAGTTTTTTAATTCATATTTTGAATATAAGAACTACATTATTATAGTTTTATTGATAGTTTGAATTAGTTTTTATTATCTATTTTTTTAAATATACCATTTTTATACATTGTACTTTTACTTTTCTTTTTAGTTATTTTAGTACATCTTGAGTTT
Organism: Carassius carassius; assembly: GCF_963082965.1. Classification (NCBI taxonomy): domain Eukaryota; kingdom Metazoa; phylum Chordata; class Actinopteri; order Cypriniformes; family Cyprinidae; genus Carassius; species Carassius carassius. The sequence goes on from NC_081764.1 coordinate 1,743,726, forward strand.
TCAGTTCAAGTTCATTTATTTCATGCAACAATTTTTTCTTTCTTTCTTTCTTTCTTTCTTTCTTTCTTATTATTATTTAGTTTCAGTTTCAGTTTTAGTTTCAGTTTCAGATAACTATAATAACCCTGATCCAAATAATAATACAGTTAACACAGTGACCATATGAAATGCTGCAAAATTATCATATTTATCAGCTGACCGCTGATCAAAACATGCACAGAATGTATCCATGCGGCCGTATCCAGTGTTTCAGTGTAAACCGTCCTTGAATGATGTTTTCTGCTCGCCGACATGCATTTCATTCTGTTCTCATGTCTTGCAAATGAAAGCACATTGTGACCCGGCGCAAGCCACTAAAGTGATTTCCCAACAGCACATCGCTTACGTTATCAGGCTCTGGCAGAATTCAAATCTTCTGCTCTGGAGGGGCTATTCGAGAACACAGAGGGTGGCCTAATGATGTCTGTGTGGCTTTAATGCTGTTTATGAAGGTAATAATGGTAGCATACAGGTCTAATGACAGTGGTCAGAGTAATAGCAGCACGGCGCACTCGCACAGAGGTGCTACTGTGTACCGAGATTACTCTGTCATTGTAACAGCGGGTCGCGCAGCTCTCAATGTTCAGGACTGTGATTTAAAGAGCGGAAGTGTGTCACATGCTCTGTGTGTGCGTGTGTGTGTGTGTGAAGCAGCTTGGGATGCGTGCATGTGTCTGTGTTTGTGATTCTGCAGAACAATGAATGCTGGTCACTTTCAGAGGTCGCATAAGATGTGATGTGTGAAATTATACACATAATGCGATTTTATCCTTCAGTGCTCTTTTTATTGATTGATCATTTGGCAAATCATTTTCCATAAGCTAGAGCATGTCATTAGATTAGAGACTTTTGAGAACGAGATTATTTAAACTACACTAGCTAAACACTAGCTAAACAATGCAGTCTGATTCAAAGTGATTTGTTGAATCATTCCAAAAGGTTCACGGAATGATTTCTTAATTTGGTACCACTTTACAATAACGTCTCAGTGGTAGAGCATTGCATAAGGAATGCAAAATGTTGTGGGTTCGATTCCCAGGGAACACCTGAATGCACGGTAAGTCACTTTGGATAAAAGCATCTGCTAAATGCATTAATTAATTGTATATGTATATATATATATCTTTTTTAGTTATTTTAGAACATCAAGGTAAACAAAATTTAAATAAGAAATTCTGCTTTTTAAAAAAAAGTGCATTGTATTTTAAGTTTTTTTTTCAAGCAAAAACATTTATTTTTATTATTTGTGTTATTGTTTTGTATCACAATACACTGTTTTTCAAAGTTGTACTCTAAATAAAACAGCTAGCAGAACACATACATGGATCATTTACATTAAGATCTACAAAATGCATTTAGAAAATATATTTTTTTATTTTACGGTGATTTTTTATGTAAATAGGTAAAATAAATATTTATGCATATGCATTTAATTAAATATCATTTTTAAAATACCCTTACTGAAAAATGTTTATTGCATTAATCTCATTGGCATTAATCATATCCTGCATCATCTATTCTGTAATATCACAAGATGGTGGATTTTCCTTTGGTAGTGTTGGATAAACGCTGCTGCTGTGATGGATCCCTCGAGAGTCTCTGTGCTGGTTGCAGATGTATTGTGGGACTGTCTTTATATGTTCGGTGGACTCGCAGGTCAATAAGACATCCAGTCTGTTCTTCTTCACTGGTGTTGCAGGTCAGGTGGGATGGCCGGCCGGTAATGGTACATTTCTCTTCTTGCCGTAATCTACACAGCAGTGACCGTGATTTGAACAGAGTCTCAGTCTCCCATGCTATATTTCAGTTCAGCTGCTATATTTCACAGTGTTGTTCACCTGGACAAATATTGCCAAGGCTAATGATAGATACCTCACATACACGAGACTGTAGGATCTGCAGGGTAACTCAAGTATTTTCTAATGCAAAGAAAGAAACATGTTTTTCCATGTTGCTTTGCAGTTGCTGTGGATTATTGTGATGTTTTCATCAGCTGTTTGGACTCTCATTCTGACGGCACCCATTCACTGCAGAGCATCCAATGATGAGCAAGTGATGCAATGCTACATTTCTCCAAATCTAATGAATCTAGATGAATACAAACTCATCTATAGCTTGTAAGCCTGAGCGTGAGTGCATTTTCAGCAAATTAATGTTTTTAGTTGAACTATCCTTTCATGCCATAAGTGAATATGCATGTGACGATGATTCAGTGTGGTATGATGCAGTGCAGTTTTTGTAAGACATGTTTAAACTCCTAAAGCAACAAGATTAGCATATTCTGTGTGGACGAGGTTTGAGTTCTTCTGGGCAGAACGTAGAGAGGACATCATTGTGTATTCAGGACGGTGTTGGTCTTTTATAGCAGGGTAGAATATGCTGAAATGTGCCCCATATTGTCTGTCTGTTGGGGGTGGTTTTGCTCGTAAATTAGTTTTAAAGATATTTATCAGTTCTGCTCCTAATTTATGGGATTGTTTGCACAGTCATAGCCCACTGAGAAAGTCAGCGAGGATAAAACGGTGGCTGTGTGTGTTATTTACACAAATAGATTGTGTATCTAGAGCAAGACATTTACAAATAGAAATCATGTTCATTTCATTCAAACACTCCAGTCAAAACTACCATCAATTATACGTTATGCATAATGAATTAAAATGCACTCGTGCTGCATTGTGCATCAGTCAAGTTTTCTGTTATTTCACACCACCCAGTTTTTTTTCTCTAATTTCATGAATTTAGATTCGCAACATGAATAACTTATTTTGTCACAGTGCTGCAGCTGAGTAGTTGATTTAAAATACCTTTGGGAAGTTGACTTCCTGCTGTTTGATTCCTTTAAACAGCATTTTGCTGGTTCTTTTATAATTATTATGCATGCAACTCATATTACAGTAAATGAGAAACTGCGTGGAATACTTGTACTTTCCAAAATTCATTTCTCACACCACAGGGTCATTTAAAATGCACTAGTGACAGCAAAAAGGTGTTTAAAAAAAATATTATTTTATGCACTCAACCTTAAATCATATCAATGAACATATTACCAGATTTGAGTTGTATTTCATTTAAGATGCAGATGTTTACACAGCTGTGTTTTTAATAAAAGTCATCCACAACCCTGTCATTCCTATCAAACAGGCTGTTTGCACATTATGCATGAACAATTTTACAAAAATAAATAAATGACGCATGTCTTTTGATGATGACCAGCAGTTTCCACGAAATCTCTAATACGGCACCAAATGTCAATTTTCCTCCTTCTCCAGCCGATGTCCTTGCTACATATTTATTCATTTTCCTCTGTCAATAGGCTACATATTTTGCGCCTGGGGCGAAGAAAACTCCTGATTAGATTTATTAGCCAATATTGTAATGACGACTAGAGTAATGGGCATGTCAGTCAACGCCGGAGAATAAGGATGATGGGCTTCAGTGAAGTGCTTTTCATTCAGACTTAATATCCTGGCTGCATGTGAGCGGAAACGACCTTTAGAGGTCAGTTAGTCAGGATCAAAACAAAACCAAAACCTCCAAAACATGTCTAGGTCACATTTAACACACAAATAGGCAGGAAAGTGAGTGTATACTGCATATAAATCAGCAGAAACTACAACCAGTACATTATATATTGTACAGTATAATGTAATATATACACTACCATTCAGGGTTGGAAGGAATTTTTAAGTCTTAAGTCTTTTCTTAATACAGAAAAATATAAATAATAATAATAATAATAAATTGTGAATTATTATTGCTATTTAAAATAACTTTTTTTCTATGTGAATGTCATGGTCTATGTGAAAAGTGTCATTTATTGCTAAATGATATTGCATTATGATTATTAGCAATGTTAAAAATAGTTGTGCTGGACAATAGGGTTTTTTATTTTCTTTAAGGTTTTTTTTTTTTTTTGAAAACCGTGATACATTTGTGTTTTTCAGCATTATTTGATGAATAGAAAGGTCAAAAGTACAGCATATATATATGAGATAGAATTCTTTTGTAACATTACCTTTGATCAATTTAATACATCTCCTACTGAGTAAAAGAATTAATTTATAAAAAAAATATATCAAATAAGATCTTGCTTACCTTATTTATTTAATTTTAGTATTTTAACACGGATTTTGAGCAAAGAAAAAAATGTAATTTAGTTTTTATTTAACAAATTTCTCAGTTAACGAAACATTTTTGCTTGAGTTAAGAATAAAATTTTATTTATTTTATTTTTATTAAGATTTTACTCACCCCAAACATTTGAACAGCAGTCTATGTGCACATATATATATATATATATATATATATAATGCAAATATATATTATATTGCAAATAAGTTTGGGATGCACTTAAGTGTCATGAAATTAATGTCACAACGTCAAATCAAAAACTCCTTAATTTGATCCTAGAAACAGTCTTTTTACTTGTGCAGTGATAAATGAGCGGCGTGTATTTTTGACAGGTTCGGTGAGATTCACCCAGGCACATCACGACTGTGTTTCAGATTTCTCATCGCATCTAAAGGTCATGAAAATGACAAATGCACAATAGGCCAGATGTTCGCCGTGCACTCGACGGATGCCGTCGTTTATAGTGCAGAAGATGCGTTCGGCTCCCCTGCCATCTGCACTGTTTTTCCTATTTCAGCACGCGGCCCTGGAGACGCAGAAGCTAAAGACTGCAATCTACATGATGTTTCCCATTACTCTGCAGCGCTAGAAGTCAGAGTCGGTCCCGTATCACAGTCTTTAGCCGTTGTGCCCTGAGTGCTTGCCTGAGATGGAGGTGCGATAATGACTTCTCTGAGATTTTTGGACTTGTATAATATAATATCGGCACATTTTTTTGCTGTGTTCCTGTTCCTCCGGGACTGTTGTTGGGTTTCAGAGGTTGCCAGTTATCTTTGTGTATTCCCTGAAGTCTTGTGAGAGATGGGCTGGGCCTGTCAAAACATTTGTGTGGTCTGATAGTGTGTGATGGGAAATAAATAACACCCAGGGACTCTTTAGGGCTCGCTAGCTGTTGATTTGTGTAATGACAAGCGTGGTGAAGAGTTCGGAGAGCTTTGGAGAGGCCGTCGTGTGACTTTTCAGGAGAACATTAGTCCACAACTCAGTTTTCACGATTCAGTCAAGTACAGATGGATCAAATTATGGTCCGTCTGATTCAGTATTGTTTCACTCAGAAATAATAAGCATTGCAAATGATGTTTTGTGTTGAGTCTGAAATAATTTGATATCCCTGACTTTTTTAGCTAGCAAACAGAGAAAGTTTGGTAGTGTACATATTAAACTAATATATATAGCTTTATAATGTTTATTTTAGTGTTAGTTTTAGTATTTCAAACTTAATTTTTTTAATTAGTAATTTATTTTATTTTTTTACATTTCTACATTGCTTTAATGTTTATTTCAGTATTCGTTTTTTAGTACTTCAGTTTGTTTTATATTTAATTTTAATGTAAGTTTAAATAATTTTAAATGATTTATATTTTTGTTAATTGTTTGTTTTATAGCTTCAATATTTCTTCAATGTTTATTTCAGTGTTAGTTTTAGTAATTTTAGTACGTAAACACTAATTTTGAGAATTGTCATTTATATTATATTTTTATAAAAAAATTTTCATTTCTCTATTGTTTTAATTGCTTTAACGTTTATTTCAGTGTTAAGTTTTAGTTTTTTTTCATTTTTTATTTTATTTTATTTTATTTTATTTTATTTTATTTTATTTTATTTTATTTCAGTTACCATTAACTATTGCTTTAGGTTTAGGTGATAATAAGAACCTGTCAGTTCAAATCAAATTCCAGATCAAGTTCCTTTGAACCAAATCAGATCAAATTCACGCTTTTTAAATAAGAAAATAAGCCACTTTTTCAGTTCTGAATGTTGCGTGGTAATAGTTTACAGTCCTCATCTAAATGACCTTTCTGACGGGTTTCATTTCCTCTCCCAGATATTTTTTTACATGTCTATGGCTTTTGATGTCACGAGCATTTGCCGGAGCATTTCTTGGCCTGTCTGCCTTATTTTCTCCAGTGTGTGGAAACAAGTCGTCCTGCAACCCTGAGCACCTAAATTAAGTCTGCTGCATTTGTCTAGTCCCAGCTCATTTTCCCCTACCTGGTCTGGAGGCAGTCTGTTGATCGGCTGAAGGTGAGAGGAGTCAGACTAAGAGCTCAGGCCTCACTGAGCGAATCTTGTTCTAATGGGAATCTTCTCAGCTGGGATATAGCATGAGATGTTTCAGCTGTGTGGCTGACATGTAGAAAATGAACTGCATTGTGGAAGAGATGCGCTCAGAGTTGGAGATTGTTGATGAAGTGGTCAAATAAGGTGTCCCTTCACTCTTTCCTCGTGTTGACCGCGGCTCACGATTGGATTGTTTATGCGCAATGCAGCCTGTGCATTTTAAATAGCTCCGACTGAGCCGCTGTAAATGATCCACACTATAGGTTTTCGCTGGCTTATTTACTCTGCTACAAAAGGCCCTGTTTCACTGAATAAGTTTGTGCATTATCAAGCCTGCGGATTTCATTTGGACACTTTCGGGACATTATGCATCATGAAAAAATCTCATTTGCTGCATTTTAGACGTTTGTCCCATTCTTTGGAATCAATACGTGAGACGCACTGATTTGAGCATGCAATTGTGTTTAGGCTTTGAAACTTTAATGCATTAACAAAGTCCCAAACGTCCAATGCTGGTGCATTGAAATGACAAAGACATCCTCACAGTTCACCAGAATTAGTCAATCTAAAATGTGCATTATTCAAGTCAGTCACTAGAAGTGCCTTTCCTCTCGATCAGAGATGTGTTCTGTTCATTTCGAGTGCACTGATATTGGGATTCAAACAGCTGGAGAAGTGTATGAAGTGGCTGCGTGTTTTTCAAATCAAATTTAATTGCATTCTTCTCATCTGTGCGCTCTTATCTTTATTTCTGATAATATTTCAGGGAAACACTATATTTTTTCATTATTTCTAAATTACTTTAATGCTTATTTTAGTGTTAAAGCTATTAATTTGGAATATTATGTTTTCATTTTACTTTTAGTGATTTTGTAATTTTTTTTATTATATATTTCTATATTGCTTTAATGCTTATTTCATTGTTAGGGTTAGGGTTAAGTCATTTTAGTACTTTAAAATAAACTAAACTAAACAGTTTCTTTGTCATTTTGGTTTGTTTTAGTAATTTCATGTGATTTTGTAATTTTTTTTTCTTTTTTTATTATTATTTAATATTTATGTATTGCCATGTTTATTTCAGTCTAAGTTTTAGTATTTTTAGTACTTCAGAATAAATTTATTAATTTTGTGTTTTATATTTTACTTTTAAATTGAAATTTTAGTTTAGGTTTTAGTGATTTTATGTTAATTCTTTAACTTTTATTTGTATTTCTCTATAGCTTTAACATTTATTTCAATTTTAGTTGTACTATTTTTAGTACTTCAGCAAAAGCGTATTACTTTTTATAAATTTTTATAATTATACATTTTTAATTAAAATTTTGGTTTAACTAAGTAATTTTATGATTTTTTTAGATATGGATTTTTACAATTGATATATTGATTTCATGTTAATTTCAGTTTTAGTTTTTGTAATTTTAGTACTTTAACAAAGTTAATAATTTTGTGTTTTATATTTTCAGTTTGAATTTGAATTATATATATATATTTTTTTTTTTTTTGGTCAGTATTCGAGTCAGTCACTAGACATGCCTTGTCTCTCCATCTGTTTGTTTTGAGTGCACTGATATTGGGATTTAAACAGCTGTAGGCTGCATGTGTTTCAAATCAAATTTAATTGCATTCTTGTCGTCTGTGCACTTTATCATGATTTCTGACGATTTGGCAGGGACAAACTGTTGAGCCTTCCAGCGAGCTGACAGCAAATGCAGAGCGGCTGTAAACACCCTGTCAAGGGCAGAGTGAGACGCTAGCGCTAACCGCGGATGCTGTGGATGCTAGTGTGGATGCTGTGATCTGTCTGTGAGGTCTCATGTTCGTCTGATGGCTAATTAGATTAGATTAGATCTCTGCTCATTTTACATGTTTTTTTAATGTTTGTTTACATTATTGTTTTAATTATTTGTTTTTAATTATGTATTTGTTACATATTTATATTTTAATATATTATATATGTATATAATATACATTTTTTTATTTTATTTTTAGCAATGTCAGTACTGTTTAAACATTTCACTGCCTTTTTTTTACTTTTGGCAATCAATAATAAATAAATAAATACAATTTTGTATTATATACATATATAAGCACATTTTCTGCATGACCACATTCTTCATCCTTAAACAAACTCAATATCTAAACTTAACAGCTACTGTACCTTACTAACTATTAATAAGCAGTAATTAGGAGTTTACTGAGACAAAAGTTACCAGTTAGTTAATAGTGAGAACTGGACTTTAAAACAAACTGTGACCAAACAGTTACATTTTTCTCAAGCTGCATCAGTTTTTCCTCACTTCTTTGTTGCCATTGATATATTTATATATATATATTTTTTTTTAAGTAAAATTCTGTCAGTAATTTAGTTGGCAAGATTGTGTCATGGTTGCATGTGATTTTGTGTGTCAATTTTGACTCAAATCTTGTAGTCAAATGTCTTTTTATAGCGCTATTCACAATACGCATAGTTTTAAAGCAGCTTTACAGCAAATTTAAAATGTCTATGGTTATAATATCTTCTTCCCTTATAGTTGCATTGTAACTGTAGCAGATTAGAGAGGAATAATAATATAGTTACATTTTGCAGAGATGCATGCAGTCAGAGATTTGCAATATAGTCTAGAATGCCATATGCGGGTATATTTTATGTAAAGCTGAGTGGTGTAGGTGTTCTAAACCTAAAACGTGTTGTTCTGTAAGGCTGAGTAATATGTGAGTTGCTGTAGTTACAGCCTGTACCAGCAGGGGTTAAATGCTGAAGACAACCAACCAAACTCTAGTAGAGGCCCCGGCCCCCGGTGAGGGCCCTGAGGAGCTCGTGGACTGCTGTCAGATGGACAGCCACCTCCTTGTGCCTTTACCAGGAGCGGCCATCGCACAAAAATAAAGGTTATAAAAGGGAGTTTTTGCAGTAAAGCCATAGACGAATTTTTTTGTTTGTTTGTTTTTTGAACGTTTTAACAATCTCAAGAACCTTTATCCTCTTTGAAGAACCTGGTGTGTGATGGAAAGCTTGTTACAGTAAAATATCTTTTTGGAATCATCGATGCCTATAAAGAATCAGAACCAGAATTTTTTTTGAATAATTAGAATTTTCGCTTATGTAAATATCTCTGTGAATATCTGTTAAAATGTAATTTATTTCTGTGATCAAAGCTGTATGTTCAGCATCATTCATCCAGTCTTCAGTGTCAGAAATCATTCTAATATGCTGATTTATTGCTCAGGAAACATTTCTGATTATTGTCAATGTTGATAATCCACACATTTCCACAAATTAATAAATGGTGTAAAAAAAAAAAAAAAAAAAACAAACATATGAAGCAGCAAAACTGTGATACAATACCCTTCAAAAGTTTGAGAGTAAGTAAGATTTATGAATAATAATACATCTTTTAATCAGCAAGGACATTAAATTGATCAGCATACTATATTTCTGAAGATCTTGTGACACTGAAGATTGGCGTAATGATGCTGAAAATACAGCTGCACATCCCAGAAATAAATTACATTTTAAAATACATATTTACATAGAAAACCGTTATATTAAATTGTAAACGAACAAATTCTACATTCTATTATTTTCACAGTATTTTTGATCAATAAATGCAGAGACAGTTCAAAAACATGACATACTTTCAGACTTTGTACTGTTAGTGTAAGAGTGTAGATGGACTGTGTAAAGATTCTGTAGGTGACAGCCGTACAGGACGTGAGAGATATAGAGAGGATGTGGGAGGAGGCTGCGGCAAACTGCAATTACCGTAATTAGCCATGCAGCTTTTCTAAGGCTGTGACAATATGTGTCTCCTCTCATTACTTCCTGTAAGCAAACACGCAGCTTAATGAGAGGCAGCATACACTACAGCATCATTTACTCTTGATGCTCAATCCATTACAGCCACAGCCGACTGCCAATCGAGTCCACATTCACCCTCCATCCCTCCACCCCGCTCCGGCCCCGGCCCCTTTAACACGCTCAGTCCACTCTGCCAAAGAAACAGCGTGTCTTGGACAAGGGCTACTTCTAACCGGATCCCAATTCCAGGGTATAATAGCCGGTCTCTAGAGCTCAGAGTCGCAGCCAAACGTAAGAGTGAGGCGACACTAGAGGTATTGAGGCTTGTCCAGGTGTTTGTGAGTGCTGCTAATTGATGCCGCGTTCCCAAATATTTGGGTTTATGTGTGCGGCGTAATTAACTTGTATGTGACATTAATACAGAATCGTTTTTAAAGAGCAGCTGTGTTTGGGAGAAAACATTGGGGATTTATTTATACACCTTGAATTTCTATGCATACAGTGGATAATCATTTATATACAGTAGATGCTAGCCTTAATGTCGGTTGGCATTGTTTTAAACCTAATGATGCTTAATTTAAATACCTTGTACAGTATCTGACAATTACTCAAAATGTATTCAATTAATATTAATTTTGATTAATTGCAGTATTCGACCAATTTTTAAAACAATTGTGGTGTGACATAGTTAAATCAAAAACAGCATGTTTAATGCTGATTGACTGCATAACATTATTATTAAAAATAATAAAAATAATAATAAACCAATGTAATGGCATTATAATAGCGGCAGTATTAATAATGATAATATATTATTATAATTTTACAGAAATAATATTATTGACAAAAATATAACACATCAACAAGAATTATTATTATTATTATTATTAGCTTTTAAATAATTATACTGGTTTAAATATTGTAATTATATTATATTTAATAATAAAAATAATAAATATTTAAAAACAGTAAACAAAATTAACATTTATTTATCTTTGAAAACCATTATAAACTCTGTAAATATTTTATTATTATTATTATTATTTTTTTTTTATCATGACCTTTCCTTTGGCACTTTCCTTTCTTTTTGTCAACAAGGTAGTGCTGACCGTTGGTTAACCAATAATCATATATCTCTTAAACCATCTGTCAAATGTCTCAAATAACTCACTTTTGTTTTAGGTGACTGCTGATGGTAATGCATCTCTTTCTAAAATCTTGTCAGTAGTTTATTAAAAATGTCGTATATGTAATTTCTTTGTGATTTCGGTGCAGTAGTGATGGGTTCGTTTAAATGACCAGAGTCATTAGAAGCGCATGTGGTTTGGGCTTTGATGAGAGCTTTCATGCGTTGATACATGCTTGGGAGAGCGCTTGGCAAACGTATAATCGGATGACACATGAAACCATCGCACAGCCGGAGAAGAGAGCCAACGCAGCTTATTAACCTCAGGCTATTAGTTTCCAAATACTGTTTTTCTTTTTCAAATCCTCCCAGATTTTAATCAGTTTTGGATCTCTTCTCATTGAATACTTTGAACTACTTTGACAAAGGAGGGCCGTTTCTGACATGCAGCTCTATTTGTTGAGATTTCTAAGTTGGAAGAAAAGTGTATATTAGAGTGTTAACGAGGGCTGTGTTTGTGCAAGAGCTGCTAACAGGCAGTCAGTGATTCCCGTTAAAAGGATAATTGTTGTGCAGGTGGAACATTTTTTTTTATGAAGTCTCTTCTACTCACCAAATCAAAATACAGTAATACCTGAAAAATGTTGAAATATTATTGCAATTCAAAATAACTGTTTTCTATGTGAATATTTTGTAAAATGTAATTAATATCTGCGATCAAAGCTGTATTTTCAGCATCATTCCTCCAGTCTTCAGTGTCACATGATCTTCAGAAATTATTCTAATATGCTGATTTGGTGATCAAGAAACATTTCTGATTATTATCAATGTTGTCATATTATACTGGTTTTAATAGTGTATATATATATATATATATACAATAAAGATTATTGTTTAAACAATAAACAATAAAACATTTTAATGTTGCAGAAGTTCTTTGACAAAGGGCGAGTTGTTTTTAACATGCGTCTCTATGTGTTGTGATCCCAAAGTTAGAGGAGTGTTTTCAGTGTGGTTGTGTTTGTGCAGGAGCGGCTAATAGGCAGTCACTGTTTCCCATTAAAGCGATGGATGTCATGCAGGTGAAAGGAGATTGTCAGAGGAGGGAGAGAGTGAGTGTGGTCTCTTTCTCTGGCCTGAAGCCCATCACTCGGCGGTGATCAGTCTCCTCTCTGGCTTCGGTTGAACGCTGTCATGGCCTCTGCTCTCTAGCTGGTGTCTGATGAGAAGTAGCAGCCATGTTTTATAATCAATCCACGACCTAATAGGTCACGAATGAGCGCGTCTGGCTTGCCAATAGCGTTTTGGGTGGTAGCAGAAGCATTACGACTGTATAAGACCGGCGTTGGCGTTACATGACTGGCATTTCCGCAGATACTCACTAATTGACGTTGTTCTACAACAGGTGAGAACAGACGACCCCAAAGAGCAAGATCCTTTCAGAGAACTGGTTTATGTCCATGCAACATCTTATTGAGGGCCGAATTGTGTAAACTCATCATGAAAATTTCAGGAGCGCACAAGGAGTGGAAAACTAGAGGGAAAACTTTAACTAGCTTGTGCTTTTTCTCTGTTAACTGCCCAAGGCTTAAGAGTTTTGAGCATACAGTTAGAGAACTACTTCAGTAGAGTGCATTCACCCAGAGAAAATATTTGATATAATGCTTTATAATTGATCACATGTGCTTGGTCAGGCCTAGCAGGAGATTCTGTAGAAAAAAAACCTAGATAGCCCTAAATAGTTTTTTCTTTGGGGCGCAAGGAAATAAACAAGATTACATTGGCGTTGCCTGAACATTGCAGACTAATTGGAAACATTAAAAATATTAGGTTAGCTCAATGAGCATGCTTTTGATTGATTGACTGATTCTCTTGATTGGCATATTTGCGAGCTTGTGTTTTGAAGCCGTTATGGAGCTTTTTAGGGTCTTTCTGAAGTTTTCTGTTTGTAGTCAACCATCCTCACATGCATATTTTAAGGATCAGTTGTTTGCACTGATCTTTGTTGTTCTTTTTCCTGCGTGTTTAGATGAAAAGTGTGACCCGAATCACAGCTTGACCTGAGATGCTAGTTGAAGCGTAGCTAAATGTCACATGTCACAGTCCTTTAGCATCAAAAATAACTAGCAGTTACTGCAGAAAACCTTCTGCTTTGGCAACTTAAGAATATTTCCATTAAAAAACTAGAATGTGATGTATGGGTTTGTACCGCAGGTGGCTAACAAGCTCAATAAGTTACTCTGGTGAAAACTGTGTGTGTTTATCTTTAGGAATAAAGATCAAAACCAAAGTCGGGCTTTCTCTGTTTACCATCTGCTACAATGCTAGCATGAGTACTGTGCAATAATATTGCAATAGTCTGGATCCTATTACTGTGTAAATTGCATCTGGTATTTTTTGCGCGATAACGAAAGCAGCGTTCAGATGGTGTCTGGACGTTCTCACTTTGCTTGTTTGGAAATCTCTTTTGGTTTGAGCTAAAAGAAGATCACCGGTCCTACCTGTCTTCCTAAAGAGTCATAATGATGTGATAGCATCGCTCAGGGATGGTACATATACTGTACGTGTTAATTTGACAATTTTATCTTCTCTCAGACTGAAATTCACCATTTATGTTCACCGTGTTAATGTATATCGCTGTCAGTTGTTCATACAAACCTGTAATCTGTTGCTGATTACAGATTATATGATGACAATTGTAGTCAGTAATGTAATCTAGGTTACTTTAAGGCTACTATAGGTTAGATTTTAGGTATTATTAGGTACCTAAACAAACAAACAAACAAAAAAAAACACCTTTCATTCTTTTATATCAGCATCATAAATGCATTAAATATCACATTACTCCAGGGATTCCAAAACTGTGGTAAATGTAAGAAGAAATGTAAGAGGGTTTGGCTAAATTGATAAAGAGCTAATAATTAATTAAATCACAAAAATCTATAATGGATACATAATTTGCTGCCTTTGTGTAATCATGTAATCCGTTAAAAAGTAACTATAATCTGATTACAAGCATTTTAACATTTTTAATATTATCTAGTTACGTGTACTTAATTTTTGGAATCTGATTACGTAATCCAGATTACATTTAATCAGTTACTACCACATGGACGAAGTATACAAATCAAGTATTTGAGGAAAGGACAGATACCTCAGAGGCCCCAGATGATGCTAACCCTGAATCAACAAACAGAACTAACAAATATTGCTACAAGTGTGACTGCATCATATAACAATTGCTGTTAATAATGTTCATCGTCTGGCTGACTACGTCTTGTATTAATTATTCTGAAAAATCCTGTCATATGCACATAAACTGACAGTCACCACTTATAAGCTACTACTAAATATTGTAGAAACCAAATTTTCTGTAAAGTTGCTTTGTAATGATTTTTATCGTAAAAAGCGCTATACAAATAAACTTGAATTGAATTGAATACCATAAAAATATTACTCCAATAAAATTTTCAATGAAAAAGTACTTGATTTTAAATGTTAAGAGTTACAAGTAAAAAGTACTGATTGATACATATCTAACTATTTAGCAATTCTATTTTCCTGCTAAAAATATATGTCAAACAAGTGAAAATAACAAAATATACCATATGGTATATAGAAATAAGGAAAAATTTTAATGTGTGTTGCCAGATATAAATATACAATATAAAAAAAAACATTGTGTAAAATGTGTTAGTGTTTTAAGAGGAATGCTATGCAGACGAAGTAGTTTTAAGTATAGTTTTTAAAGCTTACCCTGTTCAGATTTTAATACACAAATATGGACATGCTTATGTTCAAGCATTTCATGCAGTGACTTGTAAAGCCCTTTCACAGCCGTTAGCTTTACCTTGCAAAGCTAAATATGAAATAATAAATGCTAAAGTTTGTCATTAGTAACATACTTTTCGCGGGCCATCAGTCATGCGTGCACTCGAGCTCCGAGGATCTCACATTCTATTGAATCTGAATCATTTGAATCAGTGAGTTGCTGACTCGAGAACAGATCCAATTGAATCATTCCAATTCACAAATTAATCTTTCATTGCGATTTGTTAACCGATTAAAAAGAATCAGCTCGTTCACGAATCAGACACTGCTGTCACATTTCGTAGTGTGTGACAATTTCTCCAATTCAAAATGGAATGAGGCACTAAATTTTTATGAAATGTAGTAGAGTATAAAGTAGATTATTATGATTTGGAAATTTAAAATGGTACTTAAGTACAGAAATGAAGTAAAAAAAACAAAAATTCACCCTTTATTACAAGGTCGTTTCTCTTTTGGGATGTGTTACTGTCTTCGCTAGACAATGCTAAACGTTCGTTGGCTTCCTCCAGACATGAACCCGCAGCAACCATCTGCCAAAGGTTAAACAACTAATATCCTGAAGGGCCTTTCTTGGCTGACGCTCGTCCACAGGAGCTGTAATCTTTTAGCCTTGAGGTTGTGACATTTCAGCCATGCTAAATGTTGTTGTTTTTCTCTTATTCTGTAAGCCTCAAAGACCATTAATCATTTCCCCTGCCCAATGGCGCTTTGGCTGATGCACAATGAGGCCATAGCTTATCTTCACCTTCCTGACCAGGGTTTGTTTTAAGCATTAGGGCTGCCACTCTAATGGATTGAATTAATTGATTAATACTTTTATCCAATTAGAGCTCCCTCATGCAATTAATCAGATAGCCTCCAGTGTAAGTGCCTGCCGTGGGCTGCAGCTCGGCAGACAGATGCTTAGGGCTCAAGTTTGTGATATATAAACCTCCCTTTTTGATTTTCCAGCCACACCTGGCTCCCTAACATAGAAGACATTGCTCTTGGGCTTAGCACATTATCCGGATTCTTGCTGAGCACAAAGTTTCTGCTTTGAGAAATGCTTTTCAGGTAGATCACCTAAATGAAGCTGCATTTTCTTGCTGCAGTCCTCTGGAATCCAAGAGAAAATCAAAGAACAAAGATCTGCGACCACTTTAAAAGTGTTTTGTGTGTCGCTTTTACAGTGTGGCATGTATTGAATTATGTATTTGTTTAACAATAATGAGAGCACAATAACAAGAGGTCAAAGATCGATACAGTTTGTTACACTATTGACTTATTGCAACTGGATCCCGTTTTAGAGCTGCATAGTCAGCTATAAGTTTCCATTTATTTTTCCCCATTACATTAGGTTTTGCTTCTTTAACCAGTTATCTTTGCTCTGTTACAGGTGATCAGATGCTGAGGTCGACATGAACCCACCCATGTCAAACTCTCAACCCTGCAGGTCAAGAAGTACCTTCTAAGCTATGTTGAGGCGTAAGAGTCTGTGGATCTAGATTGGGATAATGATGCCCCTTTGTTTGAGTAAAATCTTGCATCCATGAAATTTGAGGAGTGCTTTTTTGTCTTTGGGATGTGAAGCATACATATTTTTTGGATTACACCTTGTTTTTAAATGCCATTTCTACATTTCACAATGGGATTGCCAAGACTGAACGAGTCTTGAACTGAACGAGCCATAAAACGATGTTTTTTTTTTTACATGTTTGTACTTTCGTCCAGTAGCTGTTTAACTTAAAACTCAACTTGAGCACAGATAGGACTTCAATGGCTTTGTGATTGGTACCCGTCATTGAGAAACCCAACAGATATCAAAACGGAAGAGCTGTTTCTGTATAGCACCGAAACGGCCTCATTTTCCCAAGAAAGATTCCTCTTAAATGCCCTCTTGAGGAGCGGTGGCCTCTACCATGACCAAAAACCTATTGGATTTATAGTTTCATTGAGCAGCGGCAAACTCTCGTTTACCTTCCTCAACCCCAAAGTCAAGGAGATTTTCTCAAGCAATCAGGCGGTTCAGAACTTCATCTTGAACGAGTTTCTGACTTCTGCCCCATGTAGAGACGAGAGAGTTTTTAAACATGGCTCCCCACTGGAGAGCAGGGGCTCAGGTTTTGGCAGTGACTCTGGGAATTCTGCAGTGCTGCGGATGGCTGTCCGCTCAGACCATAAGAACTAGTGTTGGGATGATGGGAAGACGTCCGGAGCCATGGCCAATGTCCCATGAACGGGTGAAGAGGGGATGGGTTTGGAATCAGTTCTTCGTCGTGGAGGAATACACCGGGACAGAGCCGCTTTACGTCGGAAAGGTAGGACTGCAGAATGTGTTTTTTGTCACATGCTTACTGCTTATTTTTCCATTTAAGAGAAAATCTATAGCTAAACAATGAAAGCCAAGAAAGATGCATGCGCTGTGCATTTAAATGAGGCAATTCTCGAATGTGTCTCAAAGTGTGCGGATGATGTCAGGCTAGTCGACTAAAACAGATCAAGCTCAAGTTTGGCCGTAAGGCTTGGATTTCTTCTAGATGTATGAGGGCCAAACTAAATCAGATTCTCTTAAGATCTAATTATGGAATATGCATGTGTTTGGCTACACTGGCAATGCATTAGCAACACAGAAAAAGAGATTTAGTGTGTTTGTTATTAAGTTGTATGTGTATGTCTTAAGCATCAGAAAATATGCATTTTATACATTCATTTTTTCTTCCATACATTAGAATGTGTGCTTTTTACTTTTAATACAATAACAATCATACATTTTTTTCCCATAATTTACAGAAGACACCAACTAAAATGTCATTCAAAAAAGTTTCTCTACCAAAAATATTTAAACAAGAATCATTAAATGACATTTAAATCTTAAATAATCTTTGCCACAATCAGTTGTAGTCATTTAAAATGTAATAAAACTTACTATGTTTGCTTATTATTTTATGTATTTTAATAAGTACACAGGCCAGCTTAAAAAAAACATAGAACTAGTTTGACTAACTAGCAGTTAACTAAGTTGTAAGCAGTCTTACATTTTGCATTCAAATTAGACCAATCTATAAACTGATAAAAAAAAGATGACTAACTTTTAAGACTAATCAGAATAATGTTGTTTTTACAGTTTTTACATATACATTTTACCATGAATATTTCCATATTTTTACAAAAGTTATTTGAAACACTGAAGCATTTAATCTGCTTTATATGTATATAAACTTGCTATTGTAAAATGGGAACAATTTGTGATGATGTGTGGTATTTAACGTTCATACTAAAAATTGCAAGAATTTTAATGTTATTTTAAATGTTATTATTATTAATATTTTTTTTTTAGTTGATTAGTTTTTTTTTAATCTCTGGAAAGCATCAATATTTAAACTTCAGTAGCAAAAACTGAAATACAAAGAGTCCATTACAATGAATCAGTTTTCCCTTTGCAAAATCATCAAATGGAAATGTTCATGGCATTTTCTTTGTGCCATTTTTCATATGCTTAATTAAAAATATATGGGTAAATATTGTAGTTTTTTTATATTACTGATTAAATACCACTCTAACATTAGTGCAAAAACAATTATGAAAACTGGCTTGAATCAATAGTATCTTGATAATTCTTTGTATTTTGTAAGTTTATGTATATATATATGACTCATGCAGTAATTCATTAAGAAGTTTGTGTGTGTGTGTGTGTGTCAGAAAAAGAGGAGCTGATGTCTAAATGAGAACCATAAAGAATGATGTGGGAAATGGAAGGGGTATTCTGGAGAGAGATGGTTTTATTAATAAAATTAGCCAGAGTTACTGCTCCCTGTGAAGTCAGTCGGGCCGTGAGCCCAGACTATTAATAGGGCTGCTAGTGTTGTGTGTCTATTGCTCACCGTATCATAGACTTTAACTAAGGAGATATAGAATTAAATATGACTAAAATTAAATATGAATAAAATACTGTCCTGTGATTAATCTGCCAGTGAAATCTAATTTTTCTAATCGTTTGGTTCCTGCATTGGCAGCTCCCTTCAATACATTTGTAAAATGAATTTCACTTAGCCTTGCGCTACATAAGCGTTTTTATGTGTCTATATTACACGGCTGAGCTATAATGTGTGTTGAGTTTGCAGTCTAATAAAATTTAGTGTAGGTTACTGTACAGTGCAAATTTTATACCACAAAAATGAATTTTGAAACAATACTGTACATTTGCATGGACCTTTTGTCCCATTGTATGGTGAAATGTGTAAAAAAAAAAAAAAATTCCACTTGGAAATGTCACGTTATGGATTTCGTGTTGAGATTCATCAAAAAGTATGAACTTTTAAAAATGAGTCCTGCCAGAGTGACCTGTTATATGAATAGAGACGTTTTTCCTTCTTTCTTCCTATTTTATCAGACTTAACCTATTAAGCCTTTGTTCCTGCTAAATGGCTTTGATATCTTCTTTGTTCTTTTAATTTAATAGCTTTAATTGCAGCCATTAACTTTAAGCCCAATAATGCTTCAGTATGACACCAGTCTTTTCTTCACCAAATGTCTTACGTTTTATCTTCAAGGAAAAGTGCACTTGTATTCACAAAAGCCTCCGGTGACCTTCTGCTATGTACATTAGACTTTCAGACCGCATTGACTCAAAAGGCTTGTCGGAGAACAAGGACATCCTGAAAGTTAATTCTATGCATCAGTCCCTTTTCTGCAAAGAGCTCCGAGAGAGTGAAGTTGCAAGATTTTGTGCCGAAAAGGCCACTGCACCATTTTTTCCCCTCTAACGATGAGCCTTGAAGTCCAGACGTATGTAAACCTCGATTCGATAAATATTAGAAGTCTCTTTGCAGGGAAAGGCAGCAGGGCAGCAAAAATGAACAGTGGAAAGAGAGTTTTTACACGCCGAACACTGACAAGAACATCCCGCCATATGGACAGCGCAGCAAAGTGGAAAGATTTCCACTGCGCCTTGAAAGTGTGCCAGCCTCCTCTTTCAGACGAGGATTTGAACGTGTAGAGCCGAGACGCTGAACAGACGGCGGCGTTCATAACACACATGCCAAGGATGTCTGAATGTGTTCAAATAATTTCCTGCAGACTTGGGTGAATCGTTCAAACTTGTATGCAGGACTGCTTTGGTGTTTGAAAGGAAGGTTGAACATTGTTATTTAAAGCCAGTGTGTAATAAACTATTATTGAACCAGCAATTAGGATTGGTACTGGAGAGCTGGTTTTATTTAGTACTAAAGTTTGGTTCCAGCCATTGTTATTTTATATATATATATATATATATATATATATATATATATATATATATATATATTTTTTTTTTTTTTTTTTTTTACTTTGATCTGCATTTGTTGTGATTATTATTATTATTATTATTATTATTATTGTTATATTTTATCTATTTTTTACTATTTAGTATTTTATTTTAATTTAATTTTTTTTTTTTACTTTGATCTGCATTTGTTGTGATTATTATTATTATTGTTATTGTTATTGTTGTTATATATAAATATATATATATAAATATATTATTAAGTATTCAATTATTATAAATATTTTAAATAATCTTGTCATTTATTATCACAATTGTTGATGTTGTAAATAATTATGAGTATTAAATGATTATAAATATAATAAAATATTAACTTAATATTAATAATAACTATTATGTTTTGTATTTTTTATTTTTTAATTTTTTTTTCACAGTAACTATTCTGTTTATCCTCCTTTAAAGTACAACACTGATCCGCTCATTGCTTATTGAAAATGCGTATCAGGTTAAAGTTGCATCCTACTTTCATCATTAGAGTCTGAATTTCAGTCAGTTGAGTAATTGATAAATAATTATTAGCTTCATACCCTCTCTGCCTCATAAGCATCTCTGTCTGACAGGCCAAAACTCCTTGTTAAAAATGTATCAGGATGTTCATGCAAAATCTCTTTATCCATGAATCGTAATAGCTTAAATGTCAGGGGTGTTCGCTAGATCTGCATGTTGATTGTGAGATGAAACTTCAAGAATCCATTATTAACGTTTTGAACTTTCGCTTGAGAAAGCTTTGTAGCTAATGAATTTCAGCAAACAAAAGGCCTGTGTTTCTGATGAGATCTGTGCGTCGTGACCCGATGTGCAGATGTCTAGGCTGAAGTCTAGTTGAGAATGTCACGGTTTTGTTTGCGGTTCAAGCTGCAATGCAAATTGTTAAATTATCACGCCCATAAAAATTAAATTCATCAAAAGCCAATGGCATAGAAATGTCATTTTGATAGCATAATCTCTTCTTTTGTTTGAGATTTACACTGCAGCAAATACAAGACATTCAACATAATGTACATAAAGTTTAGGGTCGGTAAGATTTTATTTTAAAATAAGAAATTTATTCTTTTAATGAGCAAGGATGCATTAAATTGACAGTAAAGACATTTATAATGTTTTATACAAATCCACAAAATATTTTAAATTAAATGCTGAATTTGCAAAGATTTTGAACATTGCTAATAATCAGAAATGTTTCTTGAGCAGCAAATCATAATATCAGAATGATTTCTGAATATCATGTGACTCTGAAGACTGGAGGAATGATGCTGAAAATTCAACATTTCGATCACAGGAATAAATTCTATTTTACAATATATTCTAATAGAAAACAGCTGTTTTAAATTACAATAATATTTAAACATTTTGCTGTATTTTTAACCAAATAAATGTAGCTTCGGCGAGCATAACAGACTTAAAACCATAAAAAAATCGTACCAACCCCAAACCTGTGACCAGTAGTGAATTTATGAAATATTTATGATGAATACAATATATGAGCAACCCACAATGCATATTCCAAAACAACAGTAGTCCTAGTTTGACTGTCTGACCCGTGTGTCTGGTTTATTCACACTTTTCATGTGTCTCTGGTATCACAGTCCGTGTGCAGGAGCTGTTCCTGCCTCGGTGCTCATCAGAGGTGAGATATTGGGAGTGTCGGCTAGCTCCTTCACCGCGACTAGCAGGTTTGCTGTGCAATGCAGGCTCTAACTGTTCATCCATGGGTTGTGTTTTAGTCTTTCCAGGTTAAAATCACCCATGTCTTAATGGCTGGAGGATTGCAATCATGTTTGATATAAATTTTTAAGCCCACTAACAGATAAACGTTTTGGTTTCAAGTAAAAGGTATTTTAGTATAGCTGTTCAAACGTCCAGCTTCATGATTTTTTTTAATAAAGTAAACATGCAAATAACTCTGATATCGTTAGTAATATATGTCAAGCCATTTACCATTTACCATGAACTGAAGCAACTCAAGTTTACTTTATTATCCATAAAATCATGTTCAAATGTGAGTATCAAATATGAACATCAGGCTTTTGAGGAACGTTTGTTTGTTCCTTGCACTGGATTGCATTATGTGATTTGATCATAAAATTAAGCATTTAAATACCATCTTATTAAGATTTATTATTGGGAGATAGAGAGTGATGTTTATATGCATTTTCACTTTTATAAAGATCTTATTGATTTACTGTAAATTACAAGATATCAGAATTTCATACATTTTGTCCATATTAATAGCAGCATCTGCATCATATATTTGGCATATTATTTAAAATATATTAAATATATTATGTATTATATCATATAAATATATTATATTAACATAAAAACAATAAAGATTGATTGATTGGTGCATGCTCGGTTCGGGTCTCTGAATAAAACTGAGCTGTTTTATCCTCCATATTCTCACTATGTCAAGCTATATAAGCCATAAAACCGGAAAAAAATGATGTTATCTAAAGTTTCAATAAAATGTTCTAGTTCAATTAATTAGATCATTATTTCCTATCGCAGGCGTATTATGTGTGTTTTTTTTTTTTTACATCCGTTTAGACACAATCTAATCACAAACTCTGCTTGAATCAGTTATGAATCTGATCTACTTTGTGTAGCGCTAATCCTCGCTTCCGAGTCAGTCACTTCTGTCGGTTAGCAGGTGTCTATGTAGTGAAGAAACAGTGGTGTTTTTAGCCTGAGGTTTCTAAGGATTTTTAAACTGTGTACTAAAATGAAGCCTGCTTGAGGGCTGCATGATGGGATTTGGTTTAAGCCTCTTGTTAGGGAGTAAATGAAGTCAGAATGGTCTAATATTATGAACGGCCACAGATGAGAACAGTTTTACAGATGAAATCTATTAGCAAGCAATGCAGCTAGAGCGGAAAGCGGTCCGTCTGACCTGAGGTTTGATGTCTCGTGCTCAGACGAGACCAATAACACAGTTTATCAAGTAAAATAATCCTGCTCTCATTTCATTAGAGAAAACAGCAGAGTCGGAGGAAATCCAGAACAGTCGGCATATCGCATTATTGTTTTAACATTCACAATTGAGGGAGCAGATGTGATGTTGATCATATGATCTCCATATGCCTTAATGTGCACAAAAGACTCCAGGAGCATGCCGTGTTTCTGTTCTCCAATCAAACACTCGCTGTGATCAGTTTTCTTATCCTCCGGCTCGCCAGATATTGCCTAGCTTTCTTTGTCTTCTTGTTTAAGAGTATTTTTTTTTTATTACTGCTGAAATATTGATACGCCTAAAAAGAGGATATTTCCAAGCGTCCCAAGTTTTATTAGACTGGGGCAGGATTTGAAATGAGGAAAGGGTGGAAAAAAATGCAATCCTGTAGGCCGGCTTGCGTTATTCCCATGTTTTACGGCAAATACCTAATGAAAATCCCCATGGGGGTAATAGAAGCTGCTATTTAATTAAGAGTTTATAAAATATTTAATACGTTGATGATGGAGAGGGTGATTTCGCTCTGTCCACTGCTGTTTGCCAGGCACATTATAATGTGGAACAGACACAGACTGAAGCTAAAGAAACAGTGATACAGTCGACGGAGATTTACAACACTGCAGCGCTGCAGATACCCATGCATTTCAATAGTTCACATCAGCCTTTCACCATCAACAAAAAGAACAACAACAACCAGTTGAAACCAGACTTAAAGACCATTTTTGCTGGTTGGATCTTTATTTGTAGGGTTTACCATCTAGAAATCCCTTTAAAACCATCTAGACAGACCATCATAATTGTATTGCATTGCATATTTTTTTCTGGTTGGATCTGGATTTGCAGGGTTTATCTGCTGGAAAGTGCACACAACCAATTTAAAACTAGACAGAACATCATAATTGTATTGTATTGCATTATATGTTTCGTCATCAACGTCTCCCTGCTTTAAAAAAAACAACAGCCCTGGCACCAGATTTAAAGAGCTTTTTTTTTACTGGTTGTATCTGCTAATATAGAGGTGACTTCTAGAGATTTGTTTCTTTGTTTTGTGCATTTTTGATCAGCATCTGCACCAAATTGCATTTCTTTTCTCAATTTTGGCCTCTGAATAAAATTGAGTTTCATATTCTCACTGTTGAAACCCGAGTTAAAGATGATTTTTGGCTGGTTGTATCTAGATTTTCAGGGTTTACCAACCCATTTAACTTCTGTAATGTGAAGAGTTTCAGTGTGAAATAGGATGTAATGTAAAAACAAATGCAGGGCAGGACTTAAATGTATGCATTTTGTCTTTCTGCAAGGCCTTTAAACTTTGCAGGCTTTCTATATATATATATATATATATATATATATATATACATAATTAAAAAAATTATATAATTAACTTAAAGTTAGTAAAACTTTTTTTCCAGTAAGCTAAAAGTTTGCCTTGACAAACATTTGCTTTTTCAGTTATTATTTAAAACAAAAACACTAATTATTTAAAATGAATATAAATTATATAAATGAATCATTACTTAACAATATTTACATGCATTGCATTACTAATTGAATTTCAATTCTATATTCAGTTTGCTACCTCAGTTTATATTCATTTCCACTGCAGTCATTCAATTAGAACTGAATGTCATTCTCAGTTCAGTTCTGAATGGACTGAATCTGTCACAATAAGATCAGAAACGTGCATTAAGAAAGTAAATAAGGGTGTTTCTTTTGACTTTTGAGACTGGCTGTCCGCAGATTGTTTTGTAGCAGATGAAATGCATTTGTTCAGGCCTTGTAGTCAATATCCGCTATGTGTAGTACATCTGTTGCCTTAGTAATTTGTCATTGTGATGCCAAGAGGCTTGTGCTGAACCAAAGGAGCCGTCAGGTTGGAAAGAGAGGATGGAAAACTGGGAATTGAGCCTTTCATCATGGCAGCTCGCCATAATACTGAACTCATGAGGCAGATCAGACGACATTAGCCATGGAGAAATGACATAAATGCATTTTTAATTGTAGGTCAAACTCTAAGCAAACGTGCTTTTGTGAACATCAAGTATTATGTTGCTGTACTGTTAAGTTTCACAGTTGTTCAATTCCCAAATTAATCAAAAATGAATAAAAATAAATATATAATAAATAAATAATAAATAAATAAATATATAAATAAATAACACATTGCATTTATTTATTTTAAAGTTATATATTTGCCTGAATGTAATTGTTATGTTGCTATATGGTTTTGATTGATGGTTTAAATTAAACAGCATGTAAACAGCCATAATTAGTCAAAAATTACTTTTTCATGTTTTGTAATTTTGTAAGTTTTGTAACCTGGCATTTTATTTCCATGCATTGTAATTGTTTTCTCGTCGTTCCAAATTAAATGTCCGTTCTCCGTTTTAGCGTTTCAGATCCTATTCAGATATTTCCGTTTCCTTGCACATCTTTACTGTATCCAGCACATCCAGACTGGATTCCTGACCTCTGCTTTAATCCACAGATCCATTCAGACTCTGATAAAGGCAACGGCTCTATAAAGTACACCATCTCTGGAGAGGGAGCAGGGACTGTCTTCATCATAGACGAGGTCACGGGCGACATCCACGCCACCGAGCGTCTGGACCGAGAGGAGAAGACCTTCTACACCTTACGAGCTCAGGCACGAGACCGTCTGACCGATGCACCGCTGGAACCCGAGTCTGAGTTCGTCATCAAAGTCCAGGACATCAACGACAGCGAGCCCAAGTTTCTAGAAGGTCCCTACATCGGGAGTGTGGCCGAGCTCTCTCCTGTCGGTGAGAGTTACACTGATTATACAGTATTTATACGCTGAAATGTTGCTTCTGGAATACTGGGTTGTGTATATTCGTATACTGTGTGTTTAGATCAGCCTTATTTTATTATTATTGTTCAGGATAATTATAGTTAACTAAAACCATAGAACATTTTTTCTTACTCAATTAAATACATTTATTATTTTAGCTAGTTGCCAAGGCGACAGTTATCATTTTCATTTAGTTTATCTTGATGTACTAAAATAACTAAAACTGTATAGACATATTTAACAATAAAAAAAATAAATAAATACACAACAGAATTAATAATAAATTAAAAATAACGGTAATTCCATTATACTAAAATGAGTTTCTCATTGATATGCTATCATAATTTTTTAATATATATATATATATATATATATATATATATATATATATATATATATATATATATATATATATATATATATATATATAAATTTTTAATTTTTCAGTTTTTTTATAATTTAGTAATTTGTGTATTTGGTTTATTTTCATATTTTTTGTTATGTCTGTGTAGTTTTTTTCATTATGTTCTTTTTTTCTTTGTTTATTTAGTTTATTATTATTATTATTTATTATTATTATATACATTTAATTATTTTAGTACTCTAAACAAAAATGAGAAATGTTGCATTTGCTGAAATAAAATAAG
The DNA here is from genome assembly GCF_963082965.1 of Carassius carassius. NCBI lineage: Eukaryota > Metazoa > Chordata > Actinopteri > Cypriniformes > Cyprinidae > Carassius > Carassius carassius. The sequence continues at coordinate 1,770,422 of NC_081764.1, forward strand.
TTATACGATTTATATTTTTAGATTTAACATGATTCATATTTTATTTTATAAATAAAGTATTTTATCTCAGATAATGATTTTTTATTTGTTTTATTTTTTATTTTTTAGTTTCAGGTAACAGTATAAACCCTGGTTCATTTACACCGTTTTTTTTAATTATATTTTTTATATATACTTTTATTTATTTAAAAGGTCAAAATATAGGCATAACATTGAGCATTAGTCAGTTCTTGCTTTTGCAATGTGGGTATCCTATAGCAAAAAGTACTATAGTATTTTTAGAGGTACCATATAAGTATGGAAGTACAGTACCACATTAATGGCATCTGATACCACTGTACAATGATCTGTTACAGTATTTAGTATTATTTCCAGTGTGTTTGTGTGTTTGCCTCAGCCGAAGCTCTTATGTGCGTGTTTTCGGATATAAAAGACTTTTAAATGCAGGTTACAATAATGTAATCACTGCAGCGCTGCGCAGCTGTGAACTTCCTGATTGAAATTAATTCCTGCTTCCTCAGCACATGGGCAGCAGCGACTTGCTGTTTACTGACACGCAGAAGAGAGAGAGAGAGAAATATGAGCAAGTCCTCCGCTCCCTGTAGGCCTTTCCACCTTTCAGTCAAATTATACATTAAAGAAGTGTGGACTTCATGTTTTATACATTAAACAGCGGCGGGTTTAATGAAATAACAGCTCTGCTTAGTCAAGCAGTTCCTGTTTGTTTTCTGCTTATGTCTGAGGTCCTGGACAGAACAAGAGCTAATGGTCTTTTTGTTAGAGCCTCAGGAAGAAGGTCACTGTTACTCGGCCAAACAAACTCAACGGCACATTTTCATTTAGGTGCATGAAAAATTACTGAATAATAAGTGAGTCTATAAAGTAAATAACACCTTTTACAGCAAATTCAAATAATACAAAAACACATGAATGCATATTTATAGCAAAATAATGGTTAAAATTAATATAAGATTGTTACATTGCTACATGGAATTCAATGTTTTGTCTTTGTAGGTTATTTTTATTTATTTATTTTTTTATGTATTGAGCTCACCAAGAAAAATTTCAATAAAATCAGTAATATTGTGAAATATTATAGCAATTTAGAATAACTCTTTTCTATTTGGATATATTGTCAAATGTAATTGATTTCTTTGATGCAAAACGCCTCAAGGTTACGTATGTAACCCTAGTTCCTTGAAGGAACGAGACGCTGCCTCTAGCGCTTTGGGGACCGTCCCTGACGAGACCGACTCTGAATATCGTGTGCAATCCGTCCATCGGAAAGGCGTGACGTCACGGGCGGGGTGACGTAGCGACCAGGAAGCTATAAAAGCACGTGCCGTGCAGCTGGCCTCAGCTTCGAGTAGGGAAGCAAGCGCCGGCAGGGGTGCCGGGAGTATGGCTTTGCGACGCAGCGTCTCGTTCCTTCAAGGAACTAGGGTTACATACGTAACCTTGAGGCGTTCCTTTTCAGGAACTCGAGCTGCGTCTAGCGCTTTGGGGAACGATGTGCCAACGCTGCCAGACTTCCAAATCCCTGCCTAGTGTGTATCCGAAGAGCAAAGCTAAGACGAGAGAACAGAAGAGCCCGGCGTGGCTCGCATGTCAAGATTGTAAAATCGGACAAATGTGGAGGGCGTGGACCACCCCGCAGCGTTGCAGATGTCCAAGAGGGACGCACCTGCTGAGAAGGCCTTAGAGGCCGCCATACCCCGAGTAGAGTGAGCCTTGGCCCCCAAAGGAGGGGGAAGACCAGAGGACTCATAGGAGACGTTGATAGCCTCGACTATCCAACGACTAAGGGTCTGCTTGGTGGCAGGAGAACCCTTGTTAGAAGGACCATAGCAAACAAGCAGTTGGTCGGATTTTCTCCACAGGGCAGCTCTGTGGACGTATGCGTCCAGTGCTCGCACTGGACACATACAGTTTAGCTTCTCTTGGTCTGGCTCCCGAAAGGGAGGAGGACAGAAGGCCTGCAGTACGATAGGTTGTGGTGTGACAGAGGGAACCTTCTCTAGCACCACAACCAAATCCCAGGGGGGAACACGGGAGCGTACTGGAGGTCTCAGCCTCAGTGCACCTCGGAGGAAACGTGTAACTAGGGGGTGTCTACCCACTGACTGATCATTGAAAGGGACATGGAAAGCAGCTATGGCCGCCACGTAAACCTTTAAGGTGGAGTGGGATAACCCCGCAGAGAGCCTGGCTTGTAAAAACTCCAGAACTGTACCAACTGGGCAGTTTGCTGGGTCAAGCTGGCGGTCTCTGCACCATGAAGTGAAGAGTTTCCACTTCAGGGCGTACAGTTTCCTCGTAGCGGGAGCTCTGGATTGGAGTAGGGTCTCAACAACCTCCGTTGAGAGACCAGCTGCTAACAGTTGTGCCCCCTCAGGGGCCACACCCACAGCTTCCACAACTCCGGGCGAGGGTGAATTATCGTACCCTGCGCCTGTGAGAGTAGGTCTGTCCTGATCGGTATCTCCCACGGAGAGCCGTCGAGGAGCGAGACTAGATCTGAGAACCATGGTTGGCCCGGCCAGAACGGGGCTACTAATAACAGACGGACCCCGTCCTGGCGTACTCTCGCCAGAACTCCCGGGAGCAGAGCGATAGGGGGAAAAGCGTACAGACGAAGCCTCGGCCAGGTCTGTACCATAGCGTCCAGTCCCAGAGGAGCTGGATGAACTAGAGAGAACCAGAGGGGACATTGTGATGTCTCCTGAGTCGCAAAGAGGTCCACCTGGGCTGTGCCAAATACTCTCCATATCTGCTTCACCACCTCGGGGTGAAGCATCCATTCCCCGGGCCTCGGCCCCTGCCTCGACAGTATGTCTGCTCCCACATTCAACCTCCCAGGAATATACACTGCTCTGATCGAGAGGAGTTTGCCCTGGGACCACAGAAGGATCTGGTGTGCCAGCTTGTACAAGGGGCGTGAACGCAAACCCCCCTGGTGATTGATATAAGAGACCACTGATGTGTTGTCGGTGCGCACCAACACATGGTGACCTCTCAGGTCTGGGAGGAAATATTTCAATGCTCGGTAGACTGCTAGCATCTCTAGGCAATTGATGTGCCATGTCAGATGGCGATCGTTCCACAGACCGCGGGCAGGGTGGCCACTCATAACCGCACCCCAACCGGTGAGGGACGCGTCTGTCGCTAGCGTTACACGGCGACAAGGAGCTCCCAGCACCGTGCCCTGATTCAAGAACCAAGGTTTCTTCCACATGTCTAAGGCACGAAGGCACCGCCGCGTGACCTTGATAACTCGAAGTGGATTTCCCCTCGGGGAAAAGCCCTTGGACTTGAGCCACCACTGTAGGGGTCTCATGTACAGCAGGCCAAAAGGTATCACGTTGGACACAGCTGCCATCAGCCCTAACAATCTCTGGAATTGTTTGACAGTGAGTGACTGGCCTTCTTTGACTCTCTCGACTGACGTGAGGATCGACTCGATCCGAGCAGGAGACAAGCGTGCCTGCATCGTGGTCGAATTCCACACTACGCCTAGATAGGTGGTTCTCTGAACTGGAGAAAGTACACTCTTCTTGGCGTTTAGTCTCAAACCCAGCTCCCCCATGTGTGCGAGGACGACATCTCGATGTCGAACCGCCATCTGCTCTGATTGAGCTAGAATCAACCAATCGTCGATATAGTTCAGAATGCGGATGCCCTGCATACGGAGGGATACCAGAGCCGCATCTACACATTTCGTGAACGTGCGGGGTGAGAGTACGAGGCCAAAGGGAAGTACTCAGTATTGGTAGGCTTTGCCCCCAAAAGCGAACCTCAGAAACTTCCTGTGTTGTGGAAGGATGGATATGGAAGTATGCGTCTTGAGATCTATTGTGACAAACCAGTCCTCGGATCTGATTTGAGCTACAATCTGTTTGACAGTGAGCATTTTGAACTTCAGTGACATTACTGAGAGGTTTAGATGACATAAGTCTAAGATCGAACGCAACTCCCCATCCTTCTTTGGAACTATGAAATACCGGCTATAAAACCCGGACTCCCTGACTAGAGGAGGGACCACCTCGATGGCCTCCTTCCTAAAAAGGGTATTCACTTTTTTGTTCCATAACCAGAGCCTGCAGGAGGCCGACTATTGTCTTTCCACTGTGCGCAGGACCCATTGAGATACATTGGCAGTAGTTTCCACGCTGCTAGCTAATGTACTAAGGGAATCAGTCTCTCGAGACTGATCTCTGGAGTAAGAGGCCCCCGAAGGGGAGGCGAGCATCCCAGCTCTGCTACGCTCACGGGCGGAAATAACTGAGTAGTGCTTGCTGGAGGCCGCTGCACCCTGAAACTCCGGCAGGGTTGGCAGACCCACCTCCCGAGGGCACTGAGGTGAGACGGGCACCGTGTAATGAGGTGGACACCGCTCTACCCCAGTAGGGGCTGCCCTCTGTAGTCGTGACTGTTTGTACGCGGAGGGGGCTGCTCCCGCCCAGCAGTCCCTCCAGTACATCTAACTTCATGAGTCAAATACCTGTCATTATATTCCTCAGAATTTAATGAAATCAAACAATCAGACAAGTAAATACGGTCTGGATTGTGATACAATACACATTGAAGTGATATATTGAACTTCTCGAAGTTAGATAACAGTCATTAGATTCCTCAGAATCTAATGCAATCCAAATTCCTCAGAATTTAGTGAAATCAAACAATCAGACAAGTAAACACGGTCTAGATTGTGATAAAGTACACATTGAAGTGATAGAACAAACTCCTGCTTATTAAATGGAGTTAAAATAACCAGATACGCGGTCGGGTATGGAAAAATTCACATCAAAACTGAAAATGATGTAATACACGCGTTGCCTCGACAGCGCGCGAATAGCTTAGTCACACAAACAACATTAATCCCCTCGGAGATTAAATAGCTGCTCACTAACGCTGCCCGTATAATGACACTGTTTGTTTTATACTGTGCTTATGCAACTTTGTTTGTGCAACTACAAGCTCGCCGACGCCCTCCGTATCAATCTCCTTGGAGAAAGAAAGGCAGAGCGTCAAGCCCGACGCTCGGGGGGAAGAGCCGAAGCTCGGGCTTCCAAACCCCGGAATCAGGCAGATCTGGTGGGAACGGTAGGAGATAAGGACGTGCCCGTCTCCATACCTTCCAGCAGATCGATCTGCGAACCCAACGAATGCCGGCGCGGCTTCGCCTCGGCGAAAGCGGAACCGGCATCGCGAGGAACGCTTGCGAAGGCTCACTTCTCGAAGAGAGCCCTGCGGGATCGAAGCGTCCGCATTGGCATTCGTTCACAATGCGGGCAGTCGGCCCCCTCGAGAGCCGACTCAGCGTGCTTCGATCCCAGGCAAGCCACGCACAAACTGTGTGTATCCCCACTCGTAATGTAGCGAGGGCAGGGAGGAACACACAATCTATAACGTGGCTTGGAATCGCCCTTCATATGTTAGGTCTTTTGCTTTTGTTTTGGCATATTGAGCTGTTTTAGCGATCTTTTAATGGCTAAGGGACAGACAACAATAAATAGGACCAACAGGACAGACTTTTGACATGCACACACAGAGCGCTTGCTGACAGATTCGAAGCTGAGGCCAGCTGCACGGCACGTGCTTTTATAGCTTCCTGGTCGCTACGTCACCCCGCCCGTGACGTCACGCCTTTCCGATGGACGGATTGCACACGATATTCAGAGTCGGTCTCGTCAGGGACGTTCCCCAAAGCGCTAGACGCAGCTCGAGTTCCTGAAAAGGAACTGAATTTTCAGAAACATTACTCCAGTCTTCAGTGTCACATGATCTTCAGAAAATCTTAAAAAGTATTCCCAGCAATTTCTCCCATGAACTACTATTTCTTTCTTTGTATTATTATTATTTTTATTTTTATTTTTTTTTATTTAATAATCCTTCAGAAATTATCTAAACGATTTCAAACATATAAAATAACCAATACAAATAACAAAAACACAAAACAAAATTACAAAAAAAAAAGAATTAAACTAAAAATATAAAACAGAATACACACACACACACACACACACATATACAGTATTTATTTATTACCATTTTCCATTTTTATTCAATCATCATTATTTTTAATAATAATTATAATAATAATAATAATAGTAACTCATCTGTATTATAAATAAATAATTTCCATCCATCCATGTGATATGCTAATTTCTCGCACTTTTCAAACTTTTAATTGGTCGTGCACATGTTCATTAACGGCTCAGAGATCTTAAGTCAGGCCTGGCTCACGCTTCATGTTAAACTCGACTGCTCCTCTTGATCTGACATAAAGAGCTTCAGTAATTTTCCAGCCACAGAGCTTTAAGTGACCGGCTAACGGGTGGCCGTACGTAACGGAGCTAATTGTCCCATCGCAGACAGAGCTAATTTAACGACATGTTGCGTGCAGTCGCTTTGCAGCAAACTCGCCCTGTAGATGTGTGAACAACTGATCTAATAAGCTGCGCCGTCTTACCACTCCGCCAGAGAGAATTCAGCAATAATCATAAAAAAAGTAATCACGGATGAGCCCCGGGCATATTCATTTTCACTTACCGCTTTTGTCATTTTCTGCCTCTCTTTCTTTCTCTCTCTTTCTCTCTCCGGTGGCTTCGCTGATATTCATGGCCTTTAGTGCGCTGTTGAAGCCAAGTCGCATTTGTTTGTATATTATTCACTCACTATAGATGCAGCCATAGAGGGACAAAACACTCGCTAAACACCGCCTGCTAATCACATTAGCCTGAAATCACTAGAGCATGATCATCTTTAGTCTATTTTTGTTTGTTTTTCATAATATTTGACATTGGTTTATGAAATGTGCATTCTGTGGCTGTATTTTCTGCATGAAGGGATCAATACTTTTTTATCTAAGTGATATCTTGAGAAAGGAAACTAAACTGAATATTAATATATTATAAAAAAGTTATGTTTAATGTTATTTATATAGTTTTCCTAGAATTAATATTATTAATAATTTATATTATTTAAAATACTAAGCCTCAGTCAGCATCTTATTGTTATTTCTGAAGATCATGTGACACTGAAGACTGGAGGAATGATGCTGAAAATACAGATTTGATCACAGAAATTAATTACACTTTAATATATTTTTACATAAAGAAGCAGTTATTTTACATTTTAATAATATTTCACATTTTTTCCTGTTTTTACCGTATTTTTTATTTGATAAATGCAGCCTTGGTGAGCAGAAGAGGCCTTTTTCAAAAACATTAAAACAAATCTTAATCATTCCATATGTGTATATAAGCTAATAACCAGTAACCTAATATCATATTTTAACAAATTATGGTGTTTTTGGTATGTGCTTGCCCTTAACCTCTATAAATTATTAAAAATCATATTTGAAATGGAAAGATTATTAAATGGCAGGTTTAAATGGACAAACAAAAATTTTGTAGTGGATAAAACAACTGGAAAAAAAAGTAATGCATATATTTGCTATTTAATGCTATTTAATTTAATAATGCATTGATTTATCTTCCCTAAATGCATGACTCATTTTATAATACTTTGCTTCTTTTATGTATAAAATACTGTCATCTGCGCAGTGTAGTAGAAATTTTAAGAAACAGATATTTTACTCAATATTTAGTTTTTAAGCATCTCATGTCTGTCCTTATTTATTTATTTATTTTGTGAAGTCTGACTCTTGTTTATTTGAAGTAAAGCTATCTGTGAATAATTAAACCAAATGCATCTCTTCGCTTCCTCGAGTTGAGAGACCCAAAGTAACGTTTTAAATATTTACGCTTCTGCGATGCTTTGCCCACAGTTTCAGATCTCCTCGGATGCGTGTAAAAATAATATGATGCTTGTACGTGTTGTGCAACAGATGTCTTACCAGAGATTTAGAGGAAATGTTCAAAACCCCTTTGAATGATTCACCAATATGGTTTCTGCCAGTGTCAGATAATAGACACACAAAGCTGGCGGCACCATCGTATTCAAAAGAGATTTGCATTTCCAGAAGGAAATAACAGAGCAGGTGGCAGAAGAACAATGATGAAGTTTTGGGTGACTTCAGGTTCCAGGCTTTAGTTGTGCATCAGTGCTGCTTTGTAATTATCCTGAATGACATGGATATCCTGACGTCTGATTGATGGTACATGTGTTTGTGACATATAGTGTGCTTGTGACGAGCTGTAAAATGCCTGCATGAGACAAAAGTGCTGCATGATGGATGGTTGTGATGGAGAGATTTGATTGATGACCGATGGAAAGGTTATGTCTCTGGTGTTCTGACGTCTGACCTGATTTGATCTGTGTTGTCAGACACGGCTCATCATGTCTAGAGGAGCAATGGCATTTAATGCACAAAAATACACTTGATATTCTTAAATTCATTTTATAGCGGATAGCAGTAGGTCTATATTGCACAGCACTTTTGGATTTGATTGCATCATTTTGCAATGCATGAGGAAAGGGATAGTTGAAAGTCACACTTTTGTACGTCTAAATGGACCAATAGACATTGAGATATTGTAAAATGCATTGTGAACTCATTTTTGTAAATCCCTTCTGAATCTATTTCGTTTAACCAAAATAAAAGTATGGGAAAATTACTTCTGGAACCAAGGTCACTAAACGTGGATGCTCAATGCACATTTTTTTTTTTTTTTATGAAATGCATCCAAATGCTCAAAGATACATCAAGGTATTCTAAAATGCATTATGAAGCAGATGGTTCTTATATGATATTGTACATCAGTTTTTGATTTGATTAAATAATTTTGCAATGCAATGCAATATTTTTTCTCCCTGAATTTCAGATGCTTTTGGTTCACATCTGAGTCTGTATTGTTGTGGTCCATCTTTGAGATGTTTGGTTCGGTTCAAGGTTTAAAACTCTTTAGTAAGGGATTTCGTTCAAAAAAACTTGGACTCTCAGTGCACATTATATATATATATATATATCAATAAGCGATGGACTTTTTTTTGAAAACCCTATTGAGAAAATGAATGGGAAAATGACATCTGGAGCCAAGGCCACTGAAAACGTGGACACTTCCTGCAAGCTAAAACTTTTAAATAAAGTACCAGAGACTGTGTAAAGAAGGATATCAGAAGCAGATATGTCAGATGTGAAGTATTTTATAGCTGCAAGTGTTTTATTCAAATGGTCACATTCTGAGAAGAGAGGAGAGGAGAAATGGGGCGTTCTGGTCTATTTTAAACACATCGCTTTTAAATATTCAAAATGAAAATGATTCTGCTTATAGTCTGTGTTAAATTGAATAAAATGGGATTAATATCTAATCCTCCTCTGTGCTTAGATTTTGAGATTTGCTGCAGCAGCGCCTCTTCATCTGCTGGCTATAAACTTCTGCTTTTTGATGTCTTCTTACAGGAATAATTCCCCCCGACATTAAAATTCTATCATTCATTCGTTAACAGAATATTCTGCTGAATGTCCAGGGGTAGATTCCTTAAAAATGTATTTAACCCAATCATTTAATTCTTTTGAACCTAGTCTAGTATGTTGTTTAAAAAAAGTTATGTTTTGCACTTACTTTTACACTTTTATGACCATAAGCAAACAAATATATGAATAACCTATTTGTACATGTTAAGACAAATAGACACTCAAAAATATTACACTTTAATTTAAGATGTCTATATGATGACGCATATTTGTCAGTCAAGCAGTTAACAGTTAAGATTTTAGAACTCAAAATAAATAAATAGATAAAAAATGGCATAGTTTATGTTTAACTATTTACATATTTTTGACTTTATTAATATTTATTAATATTATTTTATTTATTTCATTATTTATCAGCATTTACAAATTATGTATATTATCAACTGTTTTCATCATTTCATTTATTATTTTATTGTTTTATTATTTATTAGATTATTTATCAAATATTAGGAATGTTTTCATAATACATTAATTCAAACTGCTTATAATCAGCCTAAGCTTTGTTAGTGTGAAAATAATAACATGTATATCATTAAAACGTATGAACATGATCAAAACTTGACAAGCCGTGGAACAAGCAATATAATAAATATATAAATATATATTGCATAAATCTGTACTGTTTAATTTAGTTGGTATAGAAAAATCTTCACTCAGAAATTGCATTAAACTTTGATGCAAAAAAAAAAAAAAAAAAAAATTATATATATATATATATCACTCTTTCCATGCATTACTTTAAGTTTACTAGCTTATTAAAATTGTGTAATCCAAATGCATGGAAATTCTATATGCATCTAAAATCTTACATTTATGCCTAAATATTTTTGAGGGTAATTTAGCATTATTTTCCCATGCAAAACTCACCATCATGATGCAAATGTGTTGTGGATGGTTGTCAGGGCATTGCTATGCAGTTGCTAGGGCTTTGACACTGTTGCTATGTGGTTAGGGAATCTCACTGTGTCTCATTTTAATGCACAATCGCAATAGTGATAGTTGCAAGAACATAGTCGTCCAATAAAGCATCCTGGATGGGGACTGTTTAAGGATATCTTCGTTATAGAGGATGTAAATCCTTATGGGACTTTTATGACACAACATTACCCAGCTCTTTCTATTCCTTCAGTCTTTGCTCATATCTAAGCGTGTGTTCTTTATTTTTAAGTGGAAGAATTGAAAGTGAATCAAGTGTTGAGATGGTGAGAGGAATAACTTTTCATGTGAAAACACTTTGGCTTTTATGGGAGCATTAAACGATTCATAATGTGGAGTGATTCGGGGGCGTACGGTGCAAACGACTCTGACGGGGTTAAATAGAGGAGAAAGTGTGCGGCGGGCGTCGTGGCACAAATCTCCTTTACGACTGCCGCTCTTAAAGAGCTGTCAGTCTGTGGTCCTGCATGAGCTCACCTCTCCTGACCATCTGCTCGGCTGCCAGCGTCAAACACACTTTGTTGACACCATTAAGTGGGTCATTCCTGTTACACAGTGCCTTATGAACTCTTTAGCTTTTATGAATAAGAGTGTGGTGTAATTTAAGGAGGTTGTATTTTATAAAAACTCTCCGGTCAAGCTCTGACACTTCACTTATTATGACTTCAGTAATTACTCACACAATGGCAAGAGCTGAGGAGAGTCATTGCTCAGGGAAGGACTGACAGTTAGATTAAGTTGATTTTCATGTACTTTTTATGCTATTATACAAATGTATGTAATTTTAGCCAACAAGCAATTAATCCATAAAATCCATTAGTGCTTGCTGACAATGATGTCACTTCCTGAAGACTGGCTTTTTACATCAAAAGGATTTTTATTAGTTAATTACATTTAAATGAATTACTGTTTTTATATAATTGAATAGTTAAATTATTAAATTAAAACTATCGCAATAAGAATACATTTTAAGACATTTTGAATAACAATAGCAATATATATATATATATATATATATATATATATATATATATATATATATATATATATATATATGTGAATGTGCCTAAATGCACTTTAATGTCACAAAGGAAATTAAGCCTTTTTAAAGATTATTCAGATTTTTACAGTATGCAAAATATTATTTTCACTTTTTACATTTAAGAACACAATATATATGTTTTTATATTTATATTACATATATATATATATATATATATATATATATATATATATATATATATATATATATATATATATATATATATTACTGAAGACTGGAGTAATGATGCTGAAAATTCAGTTTTGATCACAGCAATATTTTTTTTTTGCTGAAAATTGTATCCAGTATATTAAGATATATTTGACATTGGACATGTAAATGTATTCTAATGCATCTATGCATAAATCTTACTGGCAGCGAGGGACGAGGAGGCAGTGGCTCTCAATATGCAGTCTTCCATAAGGCTGGGCACATTAAAATTAATTTAACTTCAGAGCTTCTGTTCTCTCATCTCTTAGCGTATACATTTTTCATTGGCTATTTACAGCGCTTTTGGCTTTTCCTGCTGCTAAACAGCTCTTCCATGAACAGCTCTTCATCTCAGACCTTCTGGGTTGTAGACTTTCGAAGAGATGACATCTGATCAAAGATCACCTAGTGGGTTAATCTCGCGCCAAGCTCGAGATAAGTCTCCGGACCAGAGCTTCTCCATCGGGTATCATATGAAGAGCTTATTGTCTGATCTATATTTGATGATCGTGCCGATCTAGACTCACGTGTGGAGATGCTAGCAGAGGAAAACAAACCGTCCCGGCCCTGGCCTGTTCTACACAAGCCCTGTTTAATCCACATACCTCGTGTCACTCTGCAAATATTATCAGGAGGTCAGGGATGCTGCGGGTGAAGAAGGGTCATGTCTGCTGAACTCTGATGCTGTACGTGTGATTACTTCCTAAAGCTTGTGTGCTTTCCTTCTCATAGAAACACAGCTTTCAGCTCAGATTTATGCCTAAATATTTTTGAGGGTAATTTAGCATTATTTTCCCATGCAAAACTCACCATCATGATGCAAATGTGTTGTGGATGGTTGTCAGGGCATTGCTATGCAGTTGCTAGGGCTTTGACACTGTTGCTATGTGGTTAGGGAATCTCACTGTGTCTCATTTTAATGCACAATCGCAATAGTGATAGTTGCAAGAACATAGTCGTCCAATAAAGCATCCTGGATGGGGACTGTTTAAGGATATCTTCGTTATAGAGGATGTAAATCCTTATGGGACTTTTATGACACAACATTACCCAGCTCTTTCTATTCCTTCAGTCTTTGCTCATATCTAAGCGTGTGTTCTTTATTTTTAAGTGGAAGAATTGAAAGTGAATCAAGTGTTGAGATGGTGAGAGGAATAACTTTTCATGTGAAAACACTTTGGCTTTTATGGGAGCATTAAACGATTCATAATGTGGAGTGATTCGGGGGCGTACGGTGCAAACGACTTCATATTTCAGTCACTGCAATGCATACATTCTCGTTTCATTATTGTAATGTATTCACAAAAGTATCCTGTGCGCACACATGTTTTTGTTTTTAATTAAAACCAGCATGCTAATTAAATCAGCTACTGACAATTGGGTGATTAATGTGCTTAACTGACATGAAGATAATTTCATGAAGCAAACAAGGCTGTTTCTAAGACCTTTTTTTCACATTATGCCAAACATTATTACTGAATGTTGAGGCAAAATAAGATCCAGACAGTTCTCAAAAACCCTTTTGCTCATATTTATTATATATGCTTATATGCTACTCAAGGCTGCATTTATTTGATTAAAAAAAATACAGATAAATTGTGAAATATTACCATTGCTTTCTATGTGAGTATCTGTTAAAATGTTAATTTATTGATGTGATCAAAGCTGAATTTTCAGCATCATTACTCCAGTCTTCAGTATCATATATATATATATATATATATATATATATATATATATATATATATATATATATATATATATATATATATATATATATATATATATATATATATATATATATATATATAGAAAAGCACTATGGGATTTAAATCCTGCCATGATTCAAAACTGAAAATAAAGGTCTGAACGGTTGAAACTAAGTGTTCGAAAACTCAAAATCTTACAAAAAAAAGTTTTGCAAGATCGAAAAATAAGATTTGCAAGCTTGCAAAATGTAAAAAACAATAAAACTATCTCTGCAAACATTGTTGTTTTTGAGTTTTCCTTCTTCAGAAGTGCAACACTCTTTTTAATGGTGTTGTGCAAAAATTTTGAGTTTCGAATTTGTCACTGTTCTCCCAGTGTATAGTTTGCTTTCAAGATTTGAAACCTTGTAAATAGTTATCTGAAAACTGGTGTGCGAATAGGTGAAAAAAAGTTTTGAAAACTGATGTTCGAAAGGGCGAAACTTATGACATTGCACACCCACTTTGCAGAGATACTGTCACAGCAGGGATCCAATGAGGCATGGAGATAGAACCAATTACAGATAAGTCTTTTATTCAAGGGTTAATCCAAAAGAATAACAGTCCAGGCAGGGGTCGAAACCAAAACATCCATCCAAACATAAACAGAACAAGAACAAGAACAAGAAGACAAGGCACGGGCAAGACAGATTGACGGACATGAATTCACATCAACATTAAACAAGGACTCCGTAACACAGACTCAGACAGACCGGGAATAAATACACAGAAGGATAATGAGGGAACAGGAGACAGGTGGGGAACAATCAATTACTAACAAGGAGGAAGGTGACCAAATAAGGGAACAGGAAGTGATAAGGTGACAGACACCGTGAGAAAGGGGGACATCTAGTGGAAACCCAGGGACACAACCCAGACACTGTGACAGTACCCCCCCTCTACGGAGCGGCTCCCAGACGCTCCACGACAGACACAAAACAGAGACCAGGAGGGAGGCGGACAGGTGGAGGCTCAGGGGGAGGGACGGAGGGCCAGACTCACTGAGGGGAACAGACAGAAACATAACAGAAACCAAGAAACACAAAACAGAAATCAAATAAGGACATCATGTGGCGCCCCCCAGGGCGGAGCAGAAGACCACCACAGCCGTGTGGTCAAGGCGGAAGCCCCCCAGGGCGGAGCAGAAGACCACCACAACCGTGTGGTCAGGACGGAAGCCCCCCAGTGCGGAGCAGAAGACCACCACAACCGTGTGGTCAGGATGGAAGCCCCCCAGGGTGGAGCAGAAGACCACCACGTCCTTGTGGACGAAGCCAGAGTCCTCCAGGGCGGAGCGGAAGACCCCCACAGCCGTGTGGTCAGGGCAGAAGGCCCCCAGGGCGGAGCAGAAGACCACCACAGCCATGTGGTCAGGACCAGAGCCCCCCAAGGCGGAGCAGAACTCCGTGCGGCTGGACCAACGGGACGACGAAACTCTGGTAATTCCCTGGTGTCCTTACTGGACTCCAGAAGATTGGTGCTGGACTGACACTGCTCATGAAGATCATTGGTGACTTGCGTTTGCTCATGAAGATCAGAGGTGACTTGCCTTTGTTCATGAAGATCAGAGGTGACTTGACTCAGTCCTTGAAGATCACCGGTGACTTGACTCAGTCCTTGAAGATCACCGGTGACTTGACTCAGTCCTTGAAGTTCACCGGTGACTTGATTCAGTCCTTGAAGATCACCGGTGACTTGACTGGACTCTGAAAGGTCAACGGTGACTAGCCCTGACTCTGGAGGATCTGGAGGATCAACGGTGACTAGCCCTGACTCTGGAGGATCTGGAGGATCAGCGGTGACTAGCCCTGACTCTGGAGGATCTGGAGGATCAGCGGTGACTAGCCCTGACTCTGTAGGATCATCGGTGACTAGCCCTGACTCTGGAGGATCAGCGGTGACTAGCCCTGACTCTGTAGGATCATCGGTGACTAGCCCTGACTCTGGAGGATCAGCGGTGACTAGCCCTGACTCTGGAGGATCAGCGGTGACTAGCCCTGACTCTGGAGGATCAGCGGTGACTAGCCCTGACTCTGGAGGATCAGCGGTGACTAGCCCTGACTCTGGAGGATCAGCGGTGACTAGCCCTGACTCTGGAGGATCAGCGGTGACTAGCCCTGACTCTGGAGAGTTCACTGGCACCTGACTCGACTCTGGAGAGTTCACTGGCACCTGACTCGACTCTGGAGAGTTCACTGGCACCTGACTCGACTCTGGAGAGTTCACTGGCACCTGACTCTACTCCGGATGGTCAACTGGCACCTGTATCGACTCCGGATGGTCAACTGGCACCTGAATCGACTCCGGAGGGTCAGCTGAGACTCTCATCCTGTGCAGCGGCGCTGGGCAAGCAGCCATCTTGGGCCATGACTCTGGACAGGCGGCCATCTTGTACTGTGGTGCTGGGCTGGCGGCCATCTGGGGTTGTGGCGCTGGACTGGCGGCCATCTTGTACTGTGGCGCTGGACCAGTGGCCAATTTGGGCATTGGCGCTGGGTTATCGGCCATCTTGTGCAGTGGCGCTGGACTGACGGCCATCTTGGGTTGTGGAGCTGAACCGGTGGCCAATTTGGGCATTGACGTTGGGTTAGCGGCCATCTTGTGCTGTGGCGCTTGGCTGATAGCCATCCTGGGCAGTGGTGCTGGACTGGCGCCATCTTGGGTTGTGGCGCTTGGCTGGTTGCCATCCTGGGCAGTGGTGCTGGGCTGACGACCACCCCGCCGGAAGAGACAGAAGTGGCTGGGGCATCCCACCGAAGCCGATGCTGCAGGTAGCGCACAAATTCCCAGAATTCCAGTGTCTCTAACTGCGCCATCTCCTCCTGAGACACTGGATCATCCAGCCCTCCATTAAAATAGTCCTTGAGGGCCGCATCGTTGTAGCCCATGCCCTTGGCCAGGGACCAGAACACCTGAGCCAGGGCCCCCACTTCATTGCCCTCTTGGCGGAGGGCGATCAACCAAAGTTACTTGGTTCGCCGCTCCGCCATCTTGGCTGGGGAATGGAAAAACGACATACCGCTGGTTCCCTGTGTGACGGAGTCCTTCTGTCATGATCGGTGTTACAGAAAACACAGGAGAGAGAACCAATTGCGGGTATGTATTTATTAAAGGGGCAATCCAAAGAATAAACAGTCCAGGCAGGGGTCGATATCCAACAAATCCAAACATAAACAAAACACGAAGACAAGGCAAGGCAAGGCAAGATGACGGACATGAATTAACATCAACATTAAACAAGGACTCCGTAACACAGACTCAGACAGACCGGGTATAAATACACAGAAGGATAATGAGGGAACAGGAGACTGGTGGGGAACAATCAATTACTAACAAGGAGGAAGGTGACCAAATAAGGGAACAGGAAGTGATAAGGTGACAGACACCGTGAGAAAGGGGGACATCTAGTGGAAACCCAGGGACACAACCCAGACACTGTGACAGATACGCTCATAAAGTTGCGAGCTTGCGACTCACGTCGACTCTGCGACTCTGCTCTGAAACTCTGAAACTCAGACTGAGCGAAATTGAAGCTTCGCAACCTCGCAACTAAAAAAAAGTCTGGAGGGAGGGCATTCTGCTCTTGGCCAATGCTTTGCTGTCTGCTGACGTACAGTCCAATCACAAGTCGTATTTACTGGAAAGGTGGGATTGACCGACTGCTCCGCCAATGACAAAAGCGCACAGGATACGCAAAATAAACGGCCCTAAAATTTAAAAAAGGTTACCGACTTGTCGCTGGAATTCACCATACAATTGCCAGTAGCCACTGAGTTTACCACTGATAGTCCGGCGGTGCATCAGCATACACACTCACCTCACGCAGCGAACGACTCACTTTCCTCAACTCAGTTTCTTTTTCGGGGGGCGGGGGGTTGGTCCTGTAGCTAATTTCACATAATGATTACAAATTACAAAATCATAATTTTTAAAAAGGTTTTATTGAAAAAATTGCCTTATTAAATGAACTGTTATTTATAAGCTTTTTTCCTTCTGGGGCCTGAAATTGATGAATTTTGGTAAATATTTAGCTAAATGTGTTTTTTTGTTTGTGTGTGCTGGTAGTAGGCTAGTGCTGGCAACCTTGTCTGGTTTAGGCCTGTCATGCATAAATAATTACGACAATAAAACCGCCAGTAGGTGACAGCAAAACCATGGTTTAAGTATTTATTGAATCGTTCAAATCAAACTTTTCGTTCAAAACGGCTGATTCTATTAAAAATGAAACAAGAGAGTCCATTTGAATGGACTGTTGAATCACTGGTTCACTTAAATCGTTGAAAACCTGATGAATTCAAGGAACAAAACACCGTGTTAAGGGCCGTTCACATGTCGCGCCTAAAACGCGTCACTTTCTCCTTCTTTCCAAAGCGCTCGGGCACTTGCGCTCCTGAGGAGTCTGCCGTTGCTAAGCAACCATGACCTGCTCTCTCCATGAAGACGCGGAAATTTCAGCAAAAAATAAATGAATTTGCAGCACTAAAAATCGCTTGTAGTAGCTCTGCTACTAAATATACAACGTTGTTATGGGAAAGGATGAAGCTGATTGGTTGGTTCTTGTCACATGACCTGTGGTGCGCTTGCGGCTCTCTGAAAAGGTGAGATGTTTTTAACTCGATGCGGTGCGGAAGCGCCTGGAGAAAACGAGCGCGTCGCACCGTAGCTTCCATTATGAGCACGCATACCGCGCGCCTACATTGGAAATAACAAGCTTGAGTGCGCAAAAGACGCGATATGTTAACGGCCCCTTACTATGCACTGTTGTAGCTACAAAATTAATAGCACATTTGTGCTCGCGCACATGTGCTGATACTCAAGAATTGCTTAATGTTCAATGAATATAAAAATGTAAAACATTTTTTTCATGGCTTAAACTATAAGGACATTCTAACTGTATTTATTAATTCTAACAGGCTTCATTGCACAGTGAATGCTTTTGGACTCTTAGGACGTGTTTTTGTTGGGTTTTTGCAAAGTCGGTGACTCAAAATGTCAGCTCTATCCTCTCTCAATCCGTCACAAACAGCGTATGAGGACAATGGAAGCAATAAAAAACAATAAAAGAGCAATGATATACAAGTGCTATAACAAGTCTCAGTTAGCTTACACGTAACAAAGGCTTTTAAATAATATAATAAAGAAAACAGATGGAATAGAAAAAGAATAGAGCAAGCTATTAGAGGTCTTTTTTTGCCTTTGTTAATTGTATAATAAAACAAAAAAAACCGATAGAATACAAAAGATTAGAAAGCTTAATATTATTCTTTTTTTTAAGAATAGTTAGTGTTAAAGTTAGAGGGTCAAATATATTTGGAAGAGATGTGATTTAAGCTGATTCTTGAAGATGGATAAGGTTTGAGTACAGACAATCCAGTAAAGATTTACCCAAACGAAGGTCTGAGACTACAGAATATCCTCAATGCAGAAAGCACTCTCTTTCTCACACACACACACACACACACACACACACACACACACACAGTATCAATTTTAGATCAATTTTAGACAGTATAGATTTTAAAATGTCTCAATACATATAGCCTATAGTGATTGCAGAAAAAAGTTAACCATGCATTCATAAATTTGTAATAGGCAATTATTTATAATTTTACTGAAATATTTTAATGAAAGTAAAAAATACACTGTACACCTTTCTGAATATTTAAATATAATATCTAAATATTCTTTTGGATGCACTATAGAAGTCACTTTAATTGTAATATTTGGTCTCTACATGAAGAGAGAGTCAGTGGTCCACTGCATGAGGAAAGTGAGTCGTGAGGAAAGTGAGGTGAGAGTGTGTATACTGATGCACCGCAGGACTATCAGTGGTAAACTCAGTGGCTACTGGCAATTGTATGGTGAATTCCAGCAAGTCGGTAACCTTATTTTAGAACCGGACCGCACGCCACCCTAGACGGGACCGCCTTGTGGCCAGAAATCTGTGCATCCTCTGTATCCTGTGCGCTTTTGTCATTGGCGGAGCAGTCGGTCAATCCCACCTTTCCAGTAAATACGACTAGTGATTGGACTGTACGTCAGCAGACAGCAAAGCATTGGCCAAGAGCAGAAGGCCCTCCCTCCAGGCTTTTTTTATTTGCGAGGTTGCGAAGCTTCATTTTCGCTCAGTCTGAGTTTCAGAGTTTCAGAGCAGAGCTGCGTGACAACGCTGCCACAAATCACGTGAGTCGCAAACTCGCAACTGTGTGGGCGTATCTCCGCAAAGTGGGTGTTGTAAACTCAGCTCTGAAAAAATTGCCTGCAATAGGAGTGCAAATGTAATGCAATGTAATAAGTTTCGCCCTTTCGAACCTCAGTTTTCAGAGTTTCAAAACTTTTTTTCACCTATTCGCACACCAGTTTTCAGATCACTATTTACAAGGTTTCAAATCTTGAAAACAAACTATACACTGGGAGAACAGTGACAAATTCGAAACTCTGAAAAAATTATTGCACAACACCATTAAAAAGAGTGTTGCACTTCTGAAGAAGGAAAACTCAAAAACAAAATTATGTTTGCAGAGATACAAATTTTTTTACCACTTTGCAAGCCATTTACAAGGTTTCAAACCTGGAAAACAATCTAATACAGTGGGAGAACACTGACAAATTTGAAACTCTGAAAAATTCTTTGGGCGACATCGTACATTTTTTTTTGCAGTTCTGAAGAAGGAAATCTCAAAAACAACAATGTTTGCAGAGATATTTTTATTTTTTTTACACTTAGTTTCAACCTTTCAGACCTTTATTTTCAGTTTTGAATCATGGCAGGATTTACATCCCATAAAGCACAGCCTGTTGGTAAAACTCGAGCATTTTCAGTGTATTTTTAACTTTTTTCTTCTTTCTCATATTTGGTATTTTAGAAGAACAGTAAAAATAAATAAATACACCAAAATAAATAATAAATAAAGGTTGCACATATTGAATTCCCAGCCCTCTCTTGCAGGATTCTGCAGCTATATAGGATACGGTGTGTGTGTGTGTGTGTGCCAGATACAGGTTATAACTGTAAAGAGCTGGATCAAGGCCTGCAAACACACACTTTTTTCTTCTTCCATCTACTTCTAGAGCAATATTTGCTCCTGCTAGAATACACAGAGAGCTCAAACACACTATGATTACCCTCCAAACCACAGACTTTCCTCATCTCACCCTCAATGCATTTATGATTAGGAAATGAAGCTGGACACCTTTGCAAAAAAGTGCAGTAGCATGGCATCTAAGATAAGATAAGATAAGATAAGATAAGATAAGAAGATAAGATAAGATAAGATAAAATAAAATAGTTATCTTTGTTAATGCATCCAGGTTGACTGGCTTTTTTTTTCTACATCTGATAAATAGTTTCTAATTCATGTAAGTCTATATTGTATATGTCTCTAACTCCTCGAGTGTGTTTTTCTATTATACGTTCCCAGGAGCAGTGTTGTGCCTGAACGCGTTCATTGAACGATAGTTCATGAACTCGTTCATATTTTGGGCGAACGTGAACTGAACGTGCTGTATTACTGCCTGATGAACGTTCCTGTGAACTCGTTCATTCTGGTGTCTGTGAACGGCACGCTCTCTCACGTTAACTTCGTTCAATAGGGTGCCAGATTACTATAGAGCCTTCCAGGCGAAAACCCGGCTAAAACACACCGTAAACGGGTATTAATATGTAGCGGAAAAACACCCAATCTGGCAACACCCGCCACCAGTGTCGCACCGCCGTCGACGTGCGTCGCATGCGTGACGCGTCATCAAAAAAAAAAAAAACAGCTTACGACAGCAGCATGTAGTTGCGAGGTAGTAGTGAACCTTTTAGGCAATCATTGTTTAAAAAACAGGTTTTGCTAAATGGTGTTGATATTAAAGATAGGAAATGTAATAATACATTTTTCAGATGCCTAATTCATTGCCCTGCAACACCTCGAAATAAATACTTTTGGAATGACCATTTTGAAAATATTAATTGGAGATTGATTTGGACTTATAATAACAAATATTGTATCAATAATAAAGTTTATGAAATATACTTTAAAATTATACATAAAATATATCCAACAAACCAGTTCCTAAAAAGATATAAAAATGACCTTCCTGAATCTTGTGCATTTTGCAAAAAGGATACTGAAACTATTTTGCATCTTTTCTTTGAATGTATCTATGTTAAATTCTTTTGGATTGATGTGGAATTTTTATTTAATAGGTTAAGTGGATTTAAAATTCACATAGAGAAAAGATGTTATTTTTTATTATGACAAAAAGGATATAGAAAAGAGTTACATTTATATGTTAAATCTTATTATATTACTTGGTAAGTTCTATATACACAAATGTAAATGGTCTGAAAGGATACCCAACATCTTCCATTTTAAGGCTGACATGACGATTTACTTTGAAACATTGCAAGGACTTTCCAACTGAAAAGCAACCAGAACTATGGACATCTACAAAGATTTAAACTCCTCCTCTGTATTTTGATTATACAAGTAGGCTATACCTCTTTCTGTTTCTATTTTGTTTTATTTTTTTTCCTTCCTTTTAAGTAATACATAATGAGTATTATATGTGAGTGTGAAATATTTGTTTATATTGTATTATTACATGTACAATGTTGGAAATAATAAAAAAAATAAAATAAAAATAAAAAGACAGCAGCATATGATGTTTATGACAAGGTCGGTGAGAATGGGAGACAAAGCATTAAAGCAACAATGGGGAAATGCTGTCCTCTCAATGCTAATGTAAACCCTGGTTGGATAAGGATTCAAAATTGGATATGAAGATGAAATCTGACGCATAGCTTCATTGTTAAAACTGATAAAATAATTGCTGTCTGTGATTCTATATGGGCTGTGGCAATAATTTTGAAAAATAATAGCTTGCTGCAACTTATGGAAAAAAAGAACTATGAACTAGTTCATTTTTGGAACTGTGAACTTTAGTTCAAAATTTTGTAGTTTGAACTATGAACTGAACTAGTTCATTTTAAAATTTGTGAATTGAACTTTGAACTAGTTCATGTAGAAAGTGAACTTTCCCAACACTGCCCAGGAGCCACCACAGGACACATAACTCAGGATCTAATGACCTCTTAGTGAATTCGAGGCTGTGCATTAACGTGCTTCCTCTTCCTGTTTGAGTGTAAACACAATAAAATAGCATTTGCATTTATATAGTTTTTTCACCAGTGGCATGACTCGACTCAGGGCGGGCCTCGGACAGCTTCATGCTGATTATTACCTGTGGACAATTAAGATAAGTAAGTAATCCCATGAAAGAAATGTCTTCTGCATCACCACTCCCAGTTGCAAGAGAAATGCAGTCTAACAGTAATGTTTTTAATACAGTATAGATGGTTTTCAGAGTTATCCTGGAGCGGAGTAGGTGTCTGTGATCTTTTGAAGGTTGTGCATTTTTTTCTGATAATGGTCTGCAGTTACTTTTTGTACTGAATGCCGATACACAGACAGCAAATCTTCCTCTGCAGCCCCATTAGGCAAAATAGCGCGCTATAAACAAAACTAAACTTGAAAAAGCGGCTGCACACTGAAACGGCAAAATGTGTAAAATATCCTCCGAGTCTCATCCACGCGTTTGAGTTTGCTTCTGTTCAGGCCATGCATCGGATGCAAGGTAAGAGAAAGCAGAAAGCTATCACACAGATAGTGATCGTGTGTCTGGCTCCGATGAAAACAGTTCATTTTAATGATAAAACATTGTACTTTTCTGTAAACCCTCATGGGAGGCGGCGTTCATGACGGAAGACAAATAAGACTCTGACACTTCCTGTTAATTAACTGAATTACCATAGGCCTATAATGTGGCCGGACAGTATCGTGACGGGCCTCGGTGAGAGACTGCAAAGATGACCTTTTGCGGACATCACCAGCTTTCAGCAATTACCTGAGAGCGATCGGCCCGAATTACAGCACTGGAGTCCTTCAGCGCCGCTTTACGCCACATATACAGTCACTGAGCGGGAAGAGTCATCTCTTAATTGCATATACATATACACACACACACACACACATATATATATATATATATATATATGCTTTTATTCAGCAGTGATGCACTGATCAAAAGCACTGATCAAAAGTAACTGCAAAGTAATTCATGATGTTACAAAAAATTTCAATTTCGAATTAATGCTTTTTTTCATGAAAAATAGAAGCACAGTTTCCGCCCCAAAATTAAGCAATC
This sequence comes from Carassius carassius, assembly GCF_963082965.1. NCBI lineage: Eukaryota > Metazoa > Chordata > Actinopteri > Cypriniformes > Cyprinidae > Carassius > Carassius carassius. Next base: position 1,793,994 of record NC_081764.1, read on the forward strand.
AGTATTACTTTAGTTGAGATATTATTATAGTTTTTATTAATATTTTTAATTTGATTAATTAGTTTGATATTTATATTTTCCATTTTCATTTTAAAGTTTTATTATTGTTATTACTATTGAAAAAAATATTATTATTTTTTATAGTATTTATAAATCTTTTTTTTCCTTTTTAGGTTTTAGTTATTTTACTTCATCACACTGAATAAAGGAAAATAAGAAACGATGCCCTAGCAACTAGCTAAAAAAAAAAATATTTTATTTTATTTTATTTTATTTTATTTTATTTTATTTTATTTTATTTTGTTTTTCCAGTCAATGTTTTTTATAGTTTTATCTGTAATAACTCTGTTTTCAAATATATTATAATAATAATAAGAAGAAATGTTTCTTGAGCAGCAAATCAGTCAATTATAATGAACATTTTATTTTTTTATTTTTTTAAATAGAATACAATAGAAAACATTTCTATTTGTAATAATATTTCAGATTATTACAGTTTTACTGTATTTTTTTAAATCACTCATTTTATATCACTCTTGAAGATTGAAGATTTTTACTATTATTATTTATTTATTTTTTATTTGCGTTCACGCTCAGATTTTCCAAGCAGATTTCCGAGAATACCAACCATATCTCAGTCTGTTCCTCACACACATTATCTCACAAGACTTTCACAGTTGTTTCTGGAGCTCGACAGACGTGGTCACAGTGAGCTGTCGTTGTACAGAAAAGAGCTTTGTAGAGATTCCTCCAAAACTTTCATTTTGAGAGAGAAAGCCGTACAGGTTTGGAGCGACATGAGTGTGAAAGCTCCTCTTTTAAACTCTGTGTGTCTTATCTTGTGTTCCCAAGGCTTTTCTTGCGAGAAGCTTGCATTCTCCCCTCAGGAATAAGGTCCATTAAACTTTATAGGCTGCAGGCTTTGCTTTAGTTAAAACGTGTGACTAAATGTAAATATGTGCTTTGTATCAGGAGCCAGGAGGCTGTTGAGGCGCGCACAATTGACTCAGAAAATGCACTGAATACATTTACGTAAAGAACAACTAAATGCTCTGGAAATGCTTACAACTTGACACTAATGAGATCCACCAGAGTGCTGCTTTACTTGAAGTGCTGTCATTGTGAGGCTCGTTCTGATGTCATTGATGTGTTTGACCGCAGGTACATCAGTGATGAAGGTTATGGCCTCGGACGCTGATGATCTGACCTACGGAAGCAGCGCTCGGATAGTTTACAGCGTCCTGGAAGGAGAACGGTTCTTTACTGTTGACCAACAAACAGGTGAATGAGTTCTTCACACTGTCATTTCCTATCAAAAGACCATATTTATTCATGTCACGAATTGGATACTTATTTTATTGGTGAATTTGCACCCAAACATCAAGGTGAAAAGTTTTGCACAATGTCTTCAACTCACTTTGTTCAGGAACTGTACAAATCGACTTTGCAAGCGATTTTAATTTTAAGGATTTGTAGTTGAAAATTATTGCTGGTTGTTTCTTGCTTTTTATAGACTGCATTATGAGTATATATTAATACTCTTCTGTTCATCAAGGCTGCATTTATTTGTTCATAAATACAATAAAAACAGTACAATTGTGAAATATTATTGTAATATAAAATAACTGTTTTCAGTGTGAATATATTGTAAAATGTAATTTATTTCTGTGATGCTCCGCTGTATTTTCAGCATCATTCCTACAGTCTTCAGTGTCACATGATCTTCAGAAATCATTCTTATATGATGATCTACTGCTCAAGAAACATTTCTGATTATCCTCAGTGTTGAAAACAGGGTTATTATATGAAACTAAAACAATAAAACAATTCCTTGCTGAAATTAATATGAAAAGGTAAACTTAAAAAAAATATATATGATAGCATCTTAATGATAATGGAGCAACACTGGATGAAAGCAGTTGTGCTGCTTCGTGTTTAAAAAAAAATCAGGGTTCTCTGATGAATAGAAAGGTCAAAAAAACAACATTTAGTTAAAATAGAAATCTAACATTATCTGTGACCCTGGAGCACAAAACCTTAAGTCTTAAGAGTAAATTTTTTTGAAATTGAGATTTATATAATCACATGAAAGCTGAATAAATCATCTCTCCATTGATGGTTTGTTAGGAGGACAATATTTGTCTGAAATACAACTATTTGAAAATCTGGAATCTGAGGGAGAAAACAAAAATATCAAAATATTGAGAAAATCATCTTTAAAGTTGTCTAAATGAAGTTCTTAGCAATGCATATTACCAGTGTTTGGAATAACGGCGTTTAAAAGAAGTTTAAATTCATTGTAGTCAAAGGCAAGAACGTGCATGTAATGTGTACATGTAATGTGTGACGCATCTACAAAGCTAGTGGCCAAAAACACTTTTCTTACAAAGAGTGCAGGATAAAACTCTTGCTGTCTGTTGACGTGCAATAAATCGTACTCGGTTACTTAACGTAACCTCGATTCTCTCTAGAAGAGCGAACGAGTACTGCGTCTTAGCTAAGACGCTACAGGAAAAGTCTCTTTTCACGAAATACTGAAGCAAAAAACTATCCTTAATTTTGTATTTTTGTAAAGCGCATTTGCAGCAGTACACAGCCATAGGCGAGACGGCTCGTCCGCTCATTGGCTTCGCGCCCTTCTTGCCACTTCCCGCCGAAACGGGTGTGGCCCAACCTATAAAAGGAGCTCGAAAAGGCTGACTCACCTGATTTATTTCATCGCCGAAGCAAACCAGAGTGAATCGTACGCACGGCAGAGAACGCAGTACTCGTTCGCTCTTCTAGAGAGAACCGAGGTTACGTTAAGTAACCAAGTACGTTCTCTTATGAGAGCTCTCTCGTACTGCGTCTTAGCTAAGACGCTACGGGAACCCAATGTAAAACGCCGTGCGCACAGGGATCACACACCAATAAACCTGAAGCAACGCCCAGGATTTACATTGCACAGTCACCTGAGGGACTCACAGAGAGTCCAGGACAGAAAAGGGAAAAAGCCCTCCATCCCACATTTAGCAGCATCCGTAGATGCGGCCATATGACATCACACAGCCGAGGCAAGGCCTGACCAATGTGGCAATGCGGGTCTTACACAATACTGCACATATAACAGTCGGCAGCGCATAGCGCTCGTGAACTCAGAATTCCCCTCAGGGCCCTGATTCGACTACACCGACAGCAGCCTTGCTTGCAAGGCAGGAACCTCCAAGTTATAGAACCTGATAAATGTAGACGGTGAGACCCAACCTGCCGCCATACATATATCCTGCAAGGAGATCCCAGTAGACCATGCCCACGACGAGGCGACGCCTCTTGTGGAGTGTGCTCTGACTCCCAACGGGCACTGAAGGCCCCTGGAAGCGTAAGCTAACGCTATGGCGTCAACTATCCATCTGGATAGAGTCTGTCTTGAAACAGCCTTCACCTTGGAACTTCCACCGAACGAGACAAACAGCTGCTCCGTCTGCCGAAAGGCAGCAGAGCGAGACACATAAGCTCTTAAAACCCTGACAGGGCAAAGAAGACTCGAGTCTCTATCCTCCCCTGACACCGGCAGGGCAGACAGGGCAATAACCTGAGCCCGAAACGGTGTGTTGAGGGATTTCGGCACATAACCGTGCCTAGGTTTTAGTATGACCCTTGAGTCATTGGGCCCAAACTCCAAGCACGACTAGCTCACCGAGAGTGCGTGCAAATCTCCCACACGCTTCACCGAAGCAAGAGCCAACAAGAATACTGTCTTAAACGACAGATGCTGAAGGCTAACCGATTGGATAGGCTCAAAAGGGGGACCCTTCAAGGCCTCCAAAACCGCCGCGAGGTCCCACATAGGGACTGACGGAGGTCTGGGAGGATTCAGCCTCCTAGCTCCTCTGAGGAACCGGATGACTAAATCATTCCTTCCTATTGACTGACCGAGCGCCGTTTCAGAAAACGCCGCGATGGCCGTCACATAAACTTTGAGCGTGGATGGGGCTCTGCCCTTATCCAACAACTCCTGTAGGAAGGAGAGGACCTCTGTCACCTCACAACTAAGGGGTGAATAACCTCGAGCTGTGCACCAGCTGGAGAACACCGACCACTTCGAGGCATACAAACGTCGTGTCGACGGAGCTCTAGCCTGAGTGATGGTATTTAGCACTCCCACTGCGAGATCAGCGGGCAACCGTTGAGCGCCCACACATGTAGGGACCACAACTCTGGTTGAGGGTGCCAAATCGAGCCCCTGGCCTGCGAGAGGAGGTCCCTCCTCAATGGCACCGGCCACGGGGCGACATCTGCTAACTGCATCAAATCTGGGAACCATGGTTGGTTCTTCCAAAGAGGTGCTACAAGCAGTAATGAACATCTCGTTTCTCTCACCCGTTCTATCACCTGCGGAAGGAGGGAGACGGGAGGGAAAGCATAAAGCGGGCAGCACGGCCATCTCCGTGACAGCGTGCTTTCGTTCTTGGAAAAGAACGCGGGGCAGTGAGCGTTTTCGTGGGACGCGAAGAGGTCCACCTCCGCCCTGCCAAATCTCTCCCACAACAGCCGGACTGTTTGCGGGTGTAGAGACCATTCGCCCGTAGGAACATTGGTTCTGGACAGCCTGTCTGGACCCAGATTCTGTAGCCCGGGCACATGCACTGCTCTCAGCGAACGCACGTTGCGCTGAGCCCAAACCAGGAGGCGTTCTGTCAGCCTGCACAGGTTTCGAGACCCGAGACCGCCCTGGCGATTTATGTAGGACACCACAGACATGTTGTCCGAACGGACTACGACATGGTGATCCTTGATATGGGGACAAAAGCGCGTCAGCGCGTCAGCGCGTTCTCCACTGCCAGCATTTCCAGACAGTTGATATGATGGAGCTTTTCCCGTTCTGACCATAGGCCAAAGGACGGTCTGCTCTCGAGCAGCGCTCCCCATCCCGAAGTGGAGGCGTCCATCGACACCATCTTCACATTCGGGGAAGTCCCCAGGCTTACACCTGATCGGTACCAGCCGTTCGCTGTCCAAGGTGCTAGAGCTGCAACACAGCTCTGATTGACCTTGAAATGCAGCCGGCCAGACGCCCACGCTCTACGCGGCACCCGAGCCTTCAGCCAGAACTGCAGGGGGCGCATGCGGAGCAGGCCCAGCTGCAGAGCCGGAGATGCTGAGGCCATGAGGCCCAGCATCTTTTGACAGTGTTTGAGCGACACGGTCGCGCCGAAGCGGAAAGAACTCGCTGCGCGCTGAATGCCCATCAAGCGCTGTGGTGACAGCCGCACCGTCATGGAACACGAGTTCAGAACTATACCCAGAAACAGAATCGTCTGACTGGGGTTCAGCGAACTCTTCACCCAATTGACACTGAGGCCGAGCTTCTCGAGGTGATCGAGTAAAACGGCCCTGTGGTCCACGAGCTCCGCTCGTGATTGGGCCAGAACCAGCCAGTCGTCCAAATAATTCAGCACTCGCATGCCTCTGAGTCTGAGAGGAGCGAGCGCTGCATCCATGCACCTCGTAAACGTACGAGGAGCCACGGACAAGCCGAACGGCAGGACTGTAAACTGGTTTGCCTGGCCCTCGAAGGCGAATCTCAAATATCGCCTGTGGTTTGACGCTATCTGTATTTGAAAATACGCGTCTTTTAGATCTATTGACATGAACCAGTCCCCTCTGCGAATCTGCGCAAGGAGCTTCCTGGTCGTAAGCATTTTGAAACTGCGTTTCATCAATGCTTTGTTCAGCTGTCTTAGATCCAGTATGGGCCTGAGACCCCCGTCTCTCTTGGGCACCAGAAAGTATCTGCTGTACAGCCCCCCTCGCTTTGAGCTTGAGACACAGGCTCTAAAAGCCCCTTTGCTCAACAGTTTTGATATTTCGGCCCGAAGTATGTGTGCTACTTCTGTTTTGACCGTAGTTTCGACGTGCGCTGAAAAGCACGGTGGGCGTCGAGAAAACTGTAGCGAGTAGCCTCTCTTTATAATGCCTAGCACCCAATCCGAAACCCCTGGAAGCGCTGACCATGCATCTGCATGAATGGCTAAGGGTTGGATGCGAAGCACACTCTCTCGACGCGGCCAGAAAGAGTACACGCATCAGCTCCTTATTGATATCCCCCCGTCTGCTGGGCCTCTGAGCAGCAGGCGCGAGATCCACGGAGCTCGCCCAACCCTCACTGCCCGAAGCAAGCAGAGAGCACGTGTCCTCTTCCTCCGACGCGGGCCTGAGATCCACTTCCTCAGATGACACGTCGGCAAGCAGCGGACGCTGAACATCGGGAAGCGATGCAGGGGAGGCCGGCGAAGCGGAGGGAACCGGCGAGCTCGGCCGAGCTGGAGGCGGTTCTGGTAGGCGCTGCGAGCGATGCTTCTTACGGCGTTGCGGTGCAGCGGATGATGCAGGCTTCGAGAAGGATGCCAGGCGAGTCCTCAGAGTCACCATAGGCAGTAGCTCGCAATGAGGGCAGCCGCCGTCAGCGAGCGTGATCGCTACATGGTCCTCACCCAGACAGGAGACGCAGATGACGTGACGATCTCCTTCGCTGAGCGGACGAGCGGTCTTTAAAAAGACGCAGCTCTTTTTGTGAGTGTGCGTCGCAGGGCGAACACACACGCAGGATATAAATGGATATAAGGATATAAAGGATATGGGCGCCAGATAGCGCAGCAGGAACGGCAGTGGAAGGCGGCGATGCCAGCAGCTTCAGAATGGCTCGTCCTGCTGATATGCTTTTTCAGACGGCGCTTGCTTCCTCCGTGATCCAGCGATGCGTGAGCTTCGCTGAAGAGATGAAAAATCAGGTGTGTCAGCCTTTTCGAGCTCCTTTTATAGGTTGGGCCACACCCGTTTCGGCGGGAAGTGGCAAGAAGGGCGTGAAACTTTTTATTAATTTTTTGTCCTAGCTGAATGACCCCAAACTTTTAAACAGTTGTATATATATATATATATATATATATATATATATATATATATACAGTACAGACCAAATGTTTGGACACACCTTCTCATTCAAAGAGTTTTCTTTATTTTCATGACTATGAAAATTGTAGATTCACACTGAAGGCATCAAAACTATGAATTAACACATGTGGAATTATATGGAATTATATACATAACAAAAAAGTGTGAAACAACTGAAAATATGTCATATTGTAGGTTCTTCAAAGTAGCCACCTTTTGCTTTGATTACTGCTTTGTACACTCTTGGCATTCTCTTGATGAGCTTCAAGAGGTAGTCACCTGAAATGGTCTTCCAACAGGCTTGAAGGAGTTCCCCGAGAGATGCTTAGCACTTGTTGGCCCTTTTGCCTTCTGTCTGCGGTCCTGCTCACCCCTAAACCATCTCGATTGGGTTCAGGTCCGGTGACTGTGGAGGCCAGGTCATCTGGCGCAGCACCCCATCACTCTCCTTCTTGGTCAAATAGCCCTTGATGCCTTCAGTGTGACTCTACAATTTTCATAGTCATGAAAATAAAGAAAACTCTTTGAATGAGAAGGTGTGTCCAAACTGTTGGTCTGTACTGTATATATATATACAGAGGTGGGTAGTAACGAGTTACATTTACTTCGTTACATTTACTTGAGTAATTTTTGGGGGTAACTAATACTTTTCGGAGTATATTTAAAGATGGGTACTTTATACTCTTACTTGAGTAAATTTTTGGGGAAAAATCTGTACTTTTACTTCGTTACTGTGGGCGACGCTCCTCTCGTTACTTTATCTTAATGCAATACAATTTATAACTGCTTCAGTTTATTCCAAACGCGCCGTCTACTTTTCTCTGGGCAATGAGCGATGCCCATTCGCGAATGATTCATTCTTTTGAGTCAATTCTGTTCAAAGGCTCGATCAAACCAATTGGCAAACGAGTGAATTGGTTCATGAATCAGTTTGAATGAGTCGTTCAGTTCGCTGCCGCGCGCGCTGAGCGTCTGAAGCGGTTCACTCAGAGTTGTAACGTTTAACATCAGCAGCGTTGAAAACTTGGCTGGAACTGCACTGAATAGAAAGCAAATCTGCAAAGGCTATTATTTGCTAGCGATGGAGATCCTTATTACATGAACACCGCGTGTGCTGTCTACTGTTTAACAGGTAATAACTTGGGCTACATTCGATTACACGATACCACTGTGACATTAGTTTGTTGTACGTGTGTGGCTTATAACAGAGGGGAGTCAAGTTGAATGCAGCTTCCAAAAGACAAAAAATAGCCGTCAAGATTTTATTAATTTTAATACAATCACGCCGGTGCGAATACGTTCAGCAAGTCCAGCTGCTAAATTCAGATCTGTGATCGCTGGCTGGCGCTGAGCCAGAGATAGATGCGTTTATACAGCGCTGCGCATTATAACAAATCACACATGATCTTTTTGAGCTTATTAAAGCATTGGCCAATCAGAGGCGTTCCGATGAGTCATCGCTAAAATCCCGGTGCTTCCTTCACTCGCTCGCTGACTGAATACCTCTTTCTGGCGAATTCTCTCGTCAGAAACAACAAAGTGCAGATGTGTGTACGAATCTATAATTAAGATATTGATTTCACAGTGTTAACAGTTTCAGTGATTTTAATGGGAGTTTCTGAGAGTGATTGAAATCTAGACCGTCAGTGAAAATGATCTTTAATAATGTAAATGTTATTTGCTCTCTTTCTGAACAATGAAAGATTAGTAGCAATATTATATCACATTAACTTTCAATGTTAAATTCACATTTAATATAAAGTCAGTCGTATTAAAAATATGTTATGGCATGACACCTATATCTGTTACTTAAGTAAACAGACAGGGTTTTATAATAAATTACATAAATTGGAGTAAAGGCTGATGAAATATATACATTTATACACACACACATACATTAGATACATTTTATCTATATATCTAAATAAAAATAGGCTCAGGATATATGACCCAAAGTAACTAGTAACTAACTACTTGAGTAGACTTTTTATCCGATACTCTTTTACTCTTACTCAAGTAACTATTCAAGACTAGTACTTTTACTTTTACTTGAGTAAATATTTCTAGAAGTACTTTTACTTTTACTTGAGTACAGTTTTTGGGTACTCTACCCACCTCTGTATATATATATATATGCTTGGAATGCTCTGACAAATAGTTTTAAAAATAATTAGAAAAATAATCATTAAGCATTTTTTATTTTTTTCCAGCTGGCAAGAGTTTTAGTTCAGATATGCTGCAGTGTAAGTAAACATCAGACAGAGCGTCATCTCTGGAGTCTCCTGGGGATTGCTTTTGTTGCCTCTATTTGTCCCCCGGGGAACTAGCACTAAACTTTTAATGATTTCTTTTTTGGTGCTGGGCACGAGACCTGAGAGCAGCGGATGATGAATGGCTTCGCCTGTGCCAGGTTAACCACCGGACCTTCTGCACGCTCCTTCCTTCTGATCTGAGAACAGTTAGATGAGCTGGAAGCAGATGAGCTGCGTTTTTTGCTCGTGACCTCATTTATTTCCATATAAACAGCATTAATCTCTTGACAGGGTTTTAGTCTTTGACACAGATAAATAAAAAGGCTAGTTGAGGAGTTTGATATTAATATCAATGTATTAGTTCCAGTGTTAGTGGCTTGTGTTTGAACTATGGCTTCTCATCGTGCGTTTGATGATGTTCTCATTTGCTTCTGCGATTTTCTCAAATGAGAGGCTTTTCAGTCTCTTGTTGTGCTGAAATTACTACCAGAATATTGAAGAAATGCCCTACCAGCGGAGGATTTTATTGATCAGAGGTGGCTCTTTCAGAAGGAGTCGTCTCTTCTGCTCATTAAGGCTTCATTTATTTGACCGAAAAAACTGTAAAAACAGTAATAATGTGAAACATTATTACAAATGGAATCTCTATGTGAATATATGTTCAAATGTAATTGGTTGTTGTGATCAAAGCTGAAATTTCTCCAGTCTTCGGAAATCATTCTAATATGCTGATTTGCTGCTCAAGAAACATTTTATTATTTTTAGGACCATAATGTTTTTTTTATTTATTATTATTATTATTAATTAATTGATTTTTTATTGATTTTTTACAAAATTTTAATCACAATTTTGCTACTCAATAATAATAATAATAATTCATTAAATAGTTGTTTAATAAACTATACATATGTTATATTATATATTATTATATATTACATGTTGGCATCTAGAGGAGACACATCTGAGGTTACTGTGGTCATTTTTAGGAGAAACATCTGTCGACTGTTGAGATATTAGAGAGATCTGATCTGTAGTTCATCCTGCTCAGTGTCTGACCGTCATCTACAGGGACTCCATGTTTCCTTCAGATGTCTTTTGGGTGGAGTGCCTTGAATGGACAGAACTTCAGACTGTACTTGTAATGGATCTGACCTCAGGTCAGGAGTTTTCTGTGGTTGGGAAGGGAGTGAGTAATGACTTCCCTGCGCTCTGGATGCTTTAAAGCACACACAGATGTGCTCCACCACACAAACATAGAGATGGCTAGCGCTTCCTCACTGGGAACTCAGAGCTCCATAGTAGAGAGCGAAGGAAATGATAGAAATAAAGAAAGAACAGAAAGAAACTTTGTTTAACAAACCTACAAGAAATGCCACGGATTTGTTTCGTTTTTTAACCCAAGTAGGTTTTTGACTAAAGGAACTGTGCATTTTATTGTCAGATTATTTCAGAATAGTTCTGTTTGGAGCATGAAAACTTGTTCAGTTCATATTTCACAACCCATTATTATTATTATTATTATTATTATTATTATTATTATTAATAATGAAATTGTCAGTGCGTGTGGCATGATTTACTATAAAATTCAAGCATTTTCTTTGTAAAAATGTTTGCTTTAATGTGAATTTGGGAGAACTATTATTTTATAGAAAATAATATTGCATTTGAAAAAAAAAAAAAAACATCTTAAAGGTTTAAAAATATGGTGTTGGGTAATGAACACAGATATAACAAACGCAGTTGCATTAATTGTGTCAGTTTTTACACTGGTACATCTGACAGACACCGACTGAAAAGCACAGGGCTTTGATCGTGATTTCACGAGCTCTTTAATATAGATGTGAGATTGTGTCTGATGAAATCTTTCACTCATCGCTACTGTAACGTCTGCAGTCGTCTCCTGCTGTTTGACTGACAGTCATTTTTAGTGGCTTGTCACATTTAGTGTCAAATTTTCTGCATCCAGTTGTGCTCGTGTGACATCAGGACAGAAGAGAGAGAGAAAGAGAGCAAGCGTGAGGAAAGGTTATACGCAACAGGTTATGTTTCTTTTGCATGCATTCTTGAAAACAAAGCCGATTTGAGGTTTTCCTGCGACGTGAGCAGAATCAAGAGAGCTGTGCAGCAGGAGTGTCAGGCTGGCGTGTGTCCTTTACCATTCTCATCACTTCCATGCCTGTGTCTGACCAATGCCATGGCAACAAAGGATAATTGCAGTGCTTCAGGGTAACACAGTGCCATTGTCCTTATTTCACTCCCAAAATATCTTGATTCCAGAACCAGTGTTCCTGCAGCAGCTCGCGTTTAGAGGAGGAAACAAGTCATTTACAGATTTTCATGGCTTTTGAAACATTCTAGTTTTGTGTTAATTTGCAAATCATCCAACTGTTTGATACCTGCAAGTATGAGCTTCACAAAATCTGTAAAGAACCAGGTCTATAATATAATATAATATAATATAATATAATATAATATAATATAATATAATATAATATAATATAATATAATATAATTGGTATTTTGAATTAGCTGAATCATGTTAAAATTTTCGCTAATGTGTTATGTGCCTTTGTCATTTATTATTATTATTATTATTATTAATAATAATCTATTATTTCTAATGTATTATGTAACTAAATTATTTATTAATAATCTGAATTAGCCTTTTTATGTTTCCAGTTTTCATTTTAATTATAGTTTAAGTTTTAGTATTTTGGTTACATGTTTTCTGTTTTGTAATCATTTTTATATTTTCTATTTAATATGTATATATATATTTTTTTCTTCTTCTTTTCTAGCATTCATTAATATTTTGAATTAGCATTTTGTATTTTTCATTTTCACTTTAGTTAAGATTTTTATGTGTTTTTTTTATTTAAATATTTCTGTTCAGCTTTTATTTATTTATTTATTTATTTATTTATTTATTTATTTATTTATTTATTTATTTATTTATGTTTTTATTTCACTACTTCAGTTTAAACTTACTTTCTTTCAAATAATTGCCAAGGCAACATTTCTAATTTGTAAATATCAATAATCTAATATTTATATTTTGACTTTATTTCAGTTTCATTTCATTAATAACAATAATAAATTATTAACAATAACAAAAAGAGCCTCACATCAGTTGCAGACTTTTGTTGATCCACGTCTACAGTGCATTGTGTGGATGGACTATTGCAGTCCCAAACGCTGATGTGAAATTGGTGACCTGATCGCCTACTAAGTCTCATGGCATCATCATTTCAAATGAGTAATAAGATCTCCTATATTTATATTCACATCAGAGTGCTAATTGGTAACCATGGCAGGAGGAACATGCATAAGTATTTTATTCCTATAGGCAGCACTTGAGTTGCATGACAGCTTCTTTGAATTGAAGTTAACTCTGAAAGCATAAGAAGAACTGTGGCTTCAGATATGTGATGCCGCTCGAGTGACCTTTAAACACCCGTCAATCCACATCCATCTCTCTCTTCTCTCTTCGTCTTCAGGAGTGATCCGGACGGCCGTGGCGGATCTGGATCGGGAGACACAGGACCGCTATGAGCTGGTGGTCAAAGCGACAGATATGGCAGGCCAAATGGGCGGCCTCTCCGGATCCACTACTGTGACCATCGTGATCACGGATGTTAATGACAACCCTCCACGCTTCCCTCAGAGTGAGTGCACTTTATGTCAGCCGTCGGTCAGCTGCATGCCATCAGACGTGTCCTTGAGCTCGAACGCTGTCAACAGAACAGCCATCTGTCCGATTCTTGAGCACATCCTCATTAAAAATTGTGATTCCCAGGCTATAAAGGTTAATAATCAAGTAAAACGTTACTATAAGGTCTCATTTGTTAACAATGCAATGGCTCAGACTTACTTCTCAATTCAAATTTGTGTTATTTATTTGGTATTGTTTATATATTATTGTAGCATATTTTGAACTAGCTTTTAGGATTTTTAGCTTTTATTTTATTTTAGTTTAGTGTTGTGCCTTTGTAATTTGTGCATTTAAAATAAATAAATTATTGAATGAACAAAGAGCATTATGATGAAAACTGTATTCAACTTTAATTTATTCTTATTTCAGTTTCAGTTTTTCAACTTTAGCTTTAAGTTAGTTGGCCAAGACAACATTTCTAATTTGTGTTATTTTACAGTAGTAATATTTATACTATTGTAGCATTTATTAGTGTTTTGAATGATCTTTTTATATTTTCAGTTTTTATTTTAATTTTAAATATGTTTAGTTATTTATTATTTTATTATTATTATTATTATTATTTTTGTTGCATATTTCTCTACAGCTTTATAAAATTATTTTGGTTTAAGTACATTTAGTACTTGAAGTTCAGCTTATTTTATTTCAGTTAACTTTCAAGGAAAAAATGTCAAATTTTTGATTACATTTTTTTATTTTTTAAGGGTCTCACATAAAAATCACATTTTATTTAATGTCATCTTTATTTCAATCAATGAAAAGCAGAGCTCTCTCTGTGCACCTGAAGAGACAACTTTGATAAAAGTTTTGTAATTATTAATATTTTAAATGATTTGTTTAAGTGCTCAAAAGACTTAAAATTCCAGATGGTAATGCTTGAACAGCACAGCTCTGTTTGAGATGACTAATGCGGTGGAATCACTGAACAGCTCCAGCTATAAACGAATAAAGCACAAATTTGGTCCCTGCTAAGACAGAATACAGCACAAGCCAGACATTACTTGAAAATCCAAACAATTGGAGCAAACTAATAGTGTTTTGATTTGCAGAAATGACACATTCAGGCTGTTGAACATTCATCTACTTTTTAGAGTGTAAAGAGAAAAAAGTGGTTAATTGGTTGGATGCTCGATTGCTAGTACTCACACTCTGTATTGATATGTCTATAAGCCTGACAATGATGCTTATTGTTTTAAAGCAGTAGTTCACCCAAAAACCAAATGTGCTTATTCTCAGCCCATCCAAGAATAGGATGAGTTTGTTTCTTCATCAGATTTGTAGAAATGTAGCATTGCATCAGTGTCGCATCAATGGATGCTCTGCAGTGAATGGGTGCCGTCAGAATGAGAGGTGATAAAAACATCACAATAATCCACAAGTAATCCGCACAATCCACATCAGGAGTAAAATCAAGCACCGTTTACAAGCCAAAACAGCTCTAAACAAATATGTGGCTGGATTTTGATGTGAGAGACAACAGGAGATGGACTTTATCACTGGAGGAAGCATTATTATGGATTATGGACTTGTATTTTAGCCAGAAGCAACCGATTAAAAAGTTAAAAACTCCTCAATGATGGATTTGTTTCTCACAAACACGCAGCTTTTGTCTTCTCCAGATGTTAACTGATGGACTGGAGTGCTGTGGATTATTGTGATGTTTTTATCAGCTCTCATTCTGACGGCACCCATTCACTGCAGAGCATCCACTGATGTGACACTGATGTAATGCTACATTTTAACAAATCTGGTGAAGAAACAAACTCATCTACTTCTTAGATAGCCTGAGGTAGAGCATATTTTCAGCCAAATTTAAATTTTGGGTGAACTATTCCTTTAGTTATATAAGTTGGCAAAATCTAAAAAAGTAACAGATGACAGAAGTTTTGAAGTCACCGTTCCTTTAAATCACCAACTCTGACTCTAATATAGCTTGTGTTCTGTATAAGTTGATCTAGTAAAAAAGTACAGTAAAACAGCAAAATTGTGAAACATTACCACAATCTATTATCTATATAAATATACTGTAAAATGTAATTTCTTCCAGTGATGCTCCGCTGTATTTTCAGCATCATTCCTCCAGTCTTCAGTGTCACATGATCTTCAGAAATCATTCTAATGTACTGATTTATTGCTCAGGAAACATTTCTGATTATTATCAATGTTGAAAACAGTTGTGCTGCACAATATTGTTTTCTGGAAACTATGATACGTTTTATTTTTCAGGATTATTTGATAAATCAAAAGGTCAGAAGAACAGCATTTGTTTGAAATAAAATCTTTTTGATATATTTAATGTCATTTGTAAACAATTTAATGCATCCTTGATGAATAAAAGTATTAATTAGTTGTATACTGTATATATAACTTTTTATTTCTTTATTTATTTTCATTTATCTTATTTTACATTAGGAGACTAAATGTAATTGTGGCAAACCTATATACAATTCCCAGTGCTCCCAGTGTTGCAACACAATGTCTGATTAATAAAATTGTATGAATCATGTAATGGGATTTTCGAATGGTACAGGATGTGTATGTTTAATATTATTTTCAGGCATTACACCAGACAGATATTATGTTATAGTCAGCATGCGTGTGTTTGACTTATATATCGTATCAGAGGCAAGAGTAGGCTAATACTCATCACAGGCTCAGACAAATAAAAAGCACTTTGTCTCATTGCTCACATCATAGCGGACCGCATGGCCAACGCTTTAATACATTTCGTGTCTGGAAGCAAGACTGTGTGTGTGTGTGTTTGCAGCCACTGCGTATAAAGAGCAGTGTAACACTTTGGGGTGTTATGTTCCCTTTTCTGCTGGTCTTCCATCCTCCCTTTCCATTCCCTCCAGAGGAAAAGCAGCATTAGCTTTATTACAGCAAAGAGACTCGCTGTAATACTGTCTCACATGCCCTGATGTCTATTTTCCTCTATATTTCGATGACTCTCTCCTCTTTCTTCCCCTATCATTTTCCACAAAAGCCTTATTTATGCCAGTTTTGCTTTAGCATATAATTCATTAAGCTGTTTTTTTATTGCAGGCCGAGCTGAAATCTTTATACTCTGTTATGACACATACTGCACTCAGGTATATCATCTACATTACATATAGACTGTACATTATGCAAGGAAAGGATGCTTATTGAAGGGAGGTTTGACATTGTGTTGTGTTGCTGTTTAAACGGCTTCAAATTAAATGGACAGACCATTCATTTTCTCCAGAGAGAAATTGATTCTTAATGATTATGGATGAATCTTTTGAGATGGATGTAGCATGAGCTCTGAGGTTAAGAGATGATATGTGCTTCTCTGGTAAAGTCAGCCTGATTTGAAGATTATTTTAAGAAACGTGTTCAGAAGGTGTCTGTGAATCATTCATTTTAATCAATCAGTTCAAAACTGTACAAAACGATTCATTTGAGTCATTGCTCAGTAATGTTTAGTGTTTTTGGCATATTTTAACATGATTTGATATATAATCTAGGCACACCATTAATAATGTTGGGTTCAGTAAGGTTTTTTATTTGGAAGAAAAAAAAAATACTTTTATTCGAAAGGGCACATTAAATTGAGTAAAAGTGACATTAAAGATTTTTACAATGATACAAAACGAAATGTCTATTTCAAATAAATGCAGTTCTTCTGAACTTTATATTCATCAAAGAATCTTGAAAAATAAAATGCATTAGTTTCCAATAAATAAATAAAATAGAAATTTTAACATTGATTATAATCAGAAGTGTTTCTTGAGCAGCAAATCATCATATCAGAATGATTTCTGAAGATCATGTGACACTGAAGACTGGAGGAATGATGCTGAAAATACAGCTTTGCATCACAGAAATAAATTACATTTTAATAGATATTCACATAGAAAACAGTTATATTAAATTGCAATTATATTTCACTGAAATTTTAATTAAATTAATGCAGCCTTGATGAGCTGAAGAGTTATTTTGCTATGCATTGTTATACTGTTGCATATAAAATTAAAATAATAAAATGTATTTCCCCACATCTGTTCTTTTACAGAAAAATGGTGCAATTTTTTTTAGCATTTTTCTTTTACATTTAATTGAAGAAAAGCAACCTTTTTAAGCTATTCAGATCAAATGCACACAAACCGAGAAACTGAATATTTCACAGTATATATTTATTATTTATTATTTAAATGTCATCTTTTCTCCAGCTGTATTCCCCAGGCCTGATATGCATGCATTCATTTTCACCACAGTGTGTCAACATGAATGGAAACCATCATGAAAGTAGCGTCCTCTCTTTCTCTTTCAGAGATGTATCAGTTTTCGGTCTCGGAGGGTGCAGCTGTCGGGACGCCGATCGGCCGGGTGATCGCGACAGATGCAGACATGGGCGAGAATACGGATATGAGTTACCTGATCAAAGACGAGGAGGGCGGAGAGCTGTTCAGAGTCTCCACTGATGGAGAAACACAGGAGGCCATCATCACCATCAAAAAGGTAGATGTGAGACCTCTCTGTAGTGCCTGAAGGGCGTCCTGGCCGTCACACGTGGTGTTAGCTAGTGATTTTTAACATCAAATTATGCAGTTATTCTGACGCTTACTCAATCCAAATCAGATTTCACAGAAAAAGGCTGGACAATTATACTAAAAGGCCTTTATTTGCTTAAAATCATAAACGATCAGTCAGACGAGAGAAGACATGTAGTAGACTGTGTGTGACACGTTTAGCAGAGGTTTTGATCATGTCGATCATTCAGAGTCTTAGAAATGTGTGTATTACAGTCTTTATATTTCTAAATATCTCTTTCATCTCAGCCTCTTGACTTTGAGAACAAACGCACACATAATGTGGTCATCGAGGCTGTGAACAAACATGTGGACCCTCGTTTCGTGGATCTCGGCTCTTTCCGGGACCAAACCATCGTGCGGGTCAGTGTGTCGGATGTGGACGAGCCTCCCATCTTCATCCCTCCCAGCTGCACCATCATGGAGGTTCAGGAAGACGCTCGTCTGGGAGCGCTGGTCGGGATTGTGACCGCCAGAGACCCGGATGTGGAGAACGTCCCTGTCAGGTACAGTATAGCCCATAAATAATACGAATTTATCTAAACACACACACACACATATATATATATATATATATTCAAGCTACCGTTTGTGTCAGAGGTTTTCAGCATGTTTGTGGTGTCTATATAATAAGATATGACAGACTTAGCTTATGATATTAGCAACTTCAAGAGCATTACTTCATTTGTTTCACATTTTACAGAAATATTGCCAGCATTATATTTATTATAAATTTTGTATTTTTTTTTTTTTTTTAATTTTATCAGTGTTATTTTGGTATTATTCACATACCTTTATAGAATGTATAGCTAATTTCATTTATTTATTCATTTATTTTGCAAGTTTTAGTAATAATATACTTTTATATAATGCATAGCTTTTATTATTATATTTTCCGTTTTATTTAGAAAGAAAAGAAAGAAAGAAAGAAAGAAAGAAAAAATCCAGTTTTTTAGGATTATTTGTATACTTTTAAAGAATGTATAGCTATTATTAATATAGCAAATATTATATTTGTAATTTAAATTTTAGTGTAAGTTTTACTAATTTTGGCATGTTTTTATCATTTTTGTTTTATAAAAAAAAAATATATATATATATATATATATATATATATATATATATATATATATATACCGTATATATGTTTTTTTTTTTTTTTAAAGAAAAGAAAAAAATACTTTAATTCAGCAAGGCCACATTTAATTGATCAAAAGTGTCAGTAAAGATGTTTGTTATAATGTTATAGTATAGCAGCACAACTGCTTTCATCATCAAAAATAATGAAAAATGTTTCTTGAGCAGCAAATCAACATACTAGAATGATTTTTGTATAAATCACGTTAAGGGCACAGAACTTTAGGCCTGAAACATTTAGCAGTAATATGCCCAGACGTTTCTCGAAAAATTGTTGCATGGGCAAAACTTTGTTGCACAACTCTGCAGCTATAGATCTTACGGGGGCTTTGAATTTAAATACATCATTACGCTTGGCAGCGACGGTGCTTTATCAGCTATTTTATCACAATGCACAACTTCAGTGACTGTGAGCCTCAATGAAATAAAGTGAAAAGGCAAAACAGTTTGTTTATGTGTGTATTTGTGTGTGTGTTTTCACACGCTGGCCACAGTCCACTTCTTCTTAGTTTAGACAAGGATCAATTTCCTCCATTGAGGAGCCTATTACTGGAGATATATATCGAGTCATGGAAGCGTAACAAAGTGTGGCTCTTGGAATGTGCTGGCCGGAGGCTTTTCCCATTACGCTATGGGCATCTTGGCACACATAGTTATCAACCTGCCATCCTTTTCTTTACAAACACATGCATGCCGGCCAGAAAAGCTTCTTCACCTCCAGGCTTTGGGAAGCATGTCAAATGTTTGCTCAGTCGCAAACACTTTCTGTCTGCTGTTGTGTAGTCTTGCGTGTCCAGAACAGTCCAGAATTACCGAAATCTCTTACAAACTGTGACAGAGATGCACAAGATATATGCATCAGATACTTGACGATTTTGTTATTATTATTATTATTATTACAGATTGTTTGTTAAATGGCTTTAAAGGTGATTTAGAATTTTAGTGTTGTATTTTTCACTTATTTAGAGAAAATTAATTTTGATTTTGATTACAGTGCCAAATGTTTATAGATTTTTCTGTCTGAAACCAATAAAAAATGGCACTGCTTTTGTTTCATATTTTATAGGAATTTAGCCAATATAATATATATTTTTAAATCTTAGTTCTTTTGTATTATGTTATTATATTATATTATGAGAATTAAAAAATGAAAATCATATTATGAAAATATGTCATTTTAAGCAATTAAATTATTTAGTTTTATTTATTTATTTGTAAAAAAAAAAAAAAAAAAACAATTAAAAAAAAGTTTTAGTTTCAGCTGACAATACCCCCCCCCCCCCCCCCCACTTTTTTATGTACAGGTCATGGAAGGTTTTTTTTTTTTTTTTTTTTTTTTTTTCAGAGGCATTTGAGGTGGCATATGCACTAAAATATATGCCTCATTCAATTCTGGAGATGCTGGATCCGTCTTTTTTACCAGCACAAATTAAGACCTGCTTTTTAATTTTTGATGACACTAACTTCATCTTTGATCATTTGTTTCTAGACACCTCCTTGTTCTGTTAATCTTGGAATGAAAAAAGGCAAATAAAATAAAATAAAATAGTCATTTAAACTATTGTCTTTTAGAGTAATTTCTATTTTTGTATATAACATCCATCAGACAGTCAGTGAATGGACTGCAGGTGGTCTGCATTGTGCATCTGAATTGTGTAGAGAACCCTCGTCAGAGCTTTTTATTCTCCAGAGCCATCAGCGCACAGAAATATGATTTACTCATTGCCACAGCTCAAAGGTAATGCACAAGGGAAGTAAAAGGCTTTGGCTGGCCGTATAGTCTCTCTCTCACACATACACATAGCCTTTGCAAATTACCTCCATTAAAAATGCATGAGGCTGCACTCAAAGTGCTCCAGGTGTTATAAAGCACAGCACAGCGCAGTGGCAGAAAACTCTGCTGGTAGGCTGGCACACATCGGTGTATGGCATGGGGCCCATGCCAGTCAGTACCACTTTAATTATCTCCATTGGACTCAGCTAGCAAACAGGGGCTTTGCCCAGAGCCCCATCACTCCCTCCTGCACCCGTACCACCCAAAACCAGCAGGACAGCAGGCAGATGAAGCCCTCAGAGAGCACTATACCTGCTGGAGAAACACACTCCTGCTATTTGGACAGGAAATATTTGTATGTTTTCCTTCGGCATGGGCTTTTTATGAGCTCCTAAAGAGAGACAATGATACCTGTGCTACTTTTAAATCTCTATTTTTTTTATTATAAACTGCAAGAAATGACTTGCTAAAAATATTTTTGTCTTGGTTCTCAGTAAAACAGCTAAGCATTCTTGAATCAAGATACATTTACTTAATTTTTTTTTAATCCATTAAGAGACTTTGTGCTTAAAACATTAATTAATATCTGCCAATGGGTTGAGAAAACAAATTTTCCCTTTGAATTAAATTAGTTTTTCTTACCACATGGTTAGAATTTTTCTTGTTTTAAGTATAAACTCACTTTAACGAATAGTTCACTGAAAAATGAAAATTTGCTGAAAATGTACTTGCCCTAAGGCCATCTAATAAGTAGATGAGTGTGTTTCTTCATCAGATTTGGAGAAATGTAGCATTGGTGGAGTGGTTTAAATCTTACCTCACTGATCGTACCCAGTTTGTCATTTTAGAAAATCAATAAATCTAACGTTGGACAGGTATGTCACGGTGTTCCTCAGGGGTCTGTTCTTGGCCCGATACTTTTTAATATTTACGTGCTTCCTTTAGGGCAGATTATTAGAAAGTATGGTTTGGGGTTCCACTTCTATGCTGATGATACTCAGATTTATATTAGTGCAAAAACTAATATCACAGGTATATCAGCAACCCTTTCATACTGTCTGCAGTATTTTTGATTGTCATAAGACACTTGAAGCACATATCAAGAGCATTTCAAAATCAGCGTTTTTCCATCTAAGGAATATTGCCAGGATTAGGCCTTTTCTTTCATTACCTGATGCAGAAAGGCTTGTCCATGCACTCGTTACGTCTAGGGTTGATTATTGTAATTCCCTTTATCTTGGCCTACCTGCAAAGTCTATTAAGCGACTGCAACACATACAGAACTCAGCTGCACGTGTCCTTACACATGCTCCTTCTCGTCAGCATATCTCTGGGGTGCTTAGGAACCTACATTGGCTTCTAGTCCATGCCCATATTGATTTTAAAACTCTTATTTTAACATATAAAGCTGTACATGGAACTGCACCATCATATACATGTGATTTAATTACGCTGTATATGCCCTCTCGATCTCTCCGCTCCGCCAACTCTTTCCTCCTTAAACAGCCTTCTTGCAGACTAAAAACGATGGGTGAAAGAACCTTCTCTGTGGAAGCCTCCAGGTTGTGGAATGCACTTCCCTTAACAGTTAAAAAAAACACCTTTTTAAGTTGGTGTTTGTGTCTTGATTGGTGACACTGGATGTATATTGTATTCTACCTCTTGTTGCATTATTATTTTGTTGTTTTATTAATCTTTTTTTCTTTTTGTATTTTTTTTATGTATTTACTTTTGTTCTGTACTTGTTGTAGCGCTTTTGGCAATATGAATAAAATGTACTATTATTATTATTATTATTACGTCAGTGTCTCATCAGTGGATTCTCTGCAATGAATGGGTGCAGTCAGAATGAGAGTCCGAACACCTGATAAAAATATCACAATAATCCACAGCACTCCAGTCCATCAGTTAACATCTGGAGAAGAAACAAATTCATCAAGATGTTTTTAACTTCAAACCATTGCTTCTTGCCAAAATATGAGTCCATAATCCATAAAAAATCTTCCAGTGAAATAGTCCATCTCCTGTTGTACCTAATATCAAAATCCACACACATATTTGTTTAGAGCTGTTTTGTCTTATAAAGGGTCTTTGATCTGTGCAGATTTCTCTCCTGATTCAGATCAGACCACTTTTTCACTGGAGGAAGTGTTATTATGGATTATGGATGAGAAGCAATGGTTTGTTAAAAATGTTGTAATGATTGATTTGTTTCTTTGATCTTCACAAGATATTAACGTAAAGTGTTTGGGTGACACTGATTTTAAAGACAGCATTGTGCTGTTAGTTTTCTAAGCAACCAGACGACTTCTTCCCATGCTGGCATGAATAGCAAACTAAATGATATTTAAGTTTTTGTTTCAGTTTAAGCATTTGTTTTTGTTGATTCATACATGAAGAATGTTTTGAACACAGCCGTAGATTAATACATGCAGAAGCTGAACAACTCAAGGCCTTTTTTAAATCAACACACTCTGGACTTGTGCTTCCATGACAATTAAAAGCCAATAACAATAATGTAGTTGAAAAATCTTTTCCACGGCCTAAATTCAGAATCTTCTCCAGCTCGACTGTAATAGCTTCTTTTCATCCGTCTCCCTTTGGGCAGTTTAACTTTTTCCAAAGTGCCGCCTCAACCTATTGGCACAGAGTAATAAGCACAAGGTAAAATAAGAAGTGAATTAATTCATATGAATTTGTATTCCATATAAAATATAAACCGCAGAAGCTGACATTAAACCCTCAAGGGTCTTAAAAAAATGAAGAGAGTACAGCGAGTCAGAGGGGAAAATTACAAAATCCTCATCTCTTTGTCGTCTCATCTTGCTCTGTGCTGTTTTTATTCCACATGGGATGTAAATATATTTTGGTTTATCAAAGCACTCTGTGAAATATTCATTATTTGTTTCAAGAGAGCAATTGAAGTACTGACTCTATTTTGTCCTCACAAATCTTGACTAGAACCGAACACAATGAGTGTCATCTTTTAAATTATGATGATCATAAACTCAAGTCATTTTTATCTTGGATCAAGTTTGATCTATCTATCTATCTATCTATCTATCTATCTATCTATCTATCTATCTATCTATCTATCTATCTATCTATCTATCTATCCATCCATCCATCCATCCATCCATTAACTAAATCCATCCATCCATCCATTAACTAAATCCATCCATCCATCCACCAAATCCATCCATCCATCCATCAAATAAATCAATCAACAAAATTCATCCATCAACTAAATCAATCAACTAAATCCATCCATCCATCCATCAACTAAATCCATCCATCCATCCATCCATAAACTAAATCCATCCTTCCATCCATCCTTCCATCCATCAACTTAATCCATCAACAAAATTCATCCATCCATCATCTAAATCCATCCATCCATCCACTAAATCCATCCATCCATCCATCAACTAAATCCATCCATTCATCCATACATCCATCAACTAAATCCATCAACAAAATACATCCATCCATCAATCCATCCATCCACCCATCCACTAAATCCATCCACTAAATCCATCCATCCACCCATCCACTAAATCCATCCATCCATCCATCCATCCACTAAATCCATCCATCCATCCATCCATCCATCAACTAAATCCATCCATCCATCAACTAAATCCATCAAAAGCTTTTTAAAGAAACATAAACCCATCTTTGTGCTTCATTCACAGGTTCTCTGTAGACCGGAGCACAGACCAGGAGCAGATCTTTAACATCGATGCTGTAACAGGTGCCATCACTCTGGGAAAGATCCTGGACCGGGAAACTGCCGGCTGGCACAACATCACAGTTACTGTGGTGGAAGCAGGTACAAACCCTGATTACTTCACTCCATCAATCGCAAGTGAGCTTCAGTCAAGGGGCCCAAATTCTGTCCACCTAAAATAGAGACTTAATTCCATTTAAAATCAAAAGAGAGTAATGCTTTTCAGATTAATACAGTGTTTGCTGAAGTGTTATATGCTGAGATAATAAAGCTAAAGCAGTTATTGTGTTTATATAAAGCACTACATAACAAATAAACACAGTGACTTACATTGTTTTTGCATGACAGATTGACACAGAAATCAGCTTTAACCCTTGTGTTGTGCAGTAAGTCCTTTAAAAAAAGTCATTTGCTTGTAAATCTTTCATCATGCTATATTACAGTATAACCAAATATTGGATTCAATCTTTTTATCAACTTGTTTTCTTTCAATTAGCACAGGTTTTGTATTTCATGACCTTGTTGATCTGAGCTCATGCATCTTAATTTTTGAGTGAAAAAAAGCATTGTTTGTGGATTTACCGTATTTATTTATTTTGCAATATTCACTCCAAACTGAGATACATAAGCTAAGAAGAATGAGACCTAAAATCAAGAATTGTAAAATGGTAATAGTAAGGTATACAATTAAATTTTTGTTGTTGTTGTTGTCGTTTTTCTCAAGTCATTTTTGACTGGTAACAAATATAACAAGGGGGGCAAAAAAAATCCCCAAACAGAAATGATCCAGTTTTGAGGGGAAGTGGTTATGCCCTGTGTGATCAAAATTAGTATGTTTTAGTTCAATGCTACTAACTAGCATTTCTGGGGAAAAGAAAATTGTCTCAAGCATGAGGGTTAAGAAACCAAAAAAAAAAAAAAAACACCAAAAAAAGTCTAAATGTAATTGCATTAGATAACAAAACCTAAGCAAGGGTCATTTACTGGAAAGAATGACACTTAATATAATGTAACAACATTCAAACATTTTCTCATCTAGTGATGCCACCTGTGAATCTTTTCTGAACATTAAGAGTCATGAAATGCATTTTTAAATAATTGTATCATGTTTTCTCAGGTGCACTTAACAGAACAGTCATAATTTTGATTTAAATGGTCTTTTTTGCCCTGTAATGACTTTCTGTATAAAACCTATGGAATATAATAATATAATGTATAGTATAAATGACTCACAATATAGCAATGCTGCATGCTACTAATGCTGCCTTTCAGATACTTCCTACTTCCCACTTCTGAAGTTTGTTGCTCAAATATTTTAAGAATTTTTGTCAAATAAATGCTATTTTCACTGTGTTTGAGATCGGGTCATGTCAAGGAGAAGTCATTATGTCACATTTGTCTCGATTTCAAATCCAGTATTTAAGTATTAAAGTGAGAGAAAGCACTTCAATCTCAATCTCAACACAAATACCAGGGTTTTGCTGCAAGATAAAGTCCTTTTTGCAGAAAAAGAAGTAGCAGCTTTAGCAAAGTCAATGGCTTAATCAAAATTCCCAGCAAATTTCAGCCTCTGCTTGTTCACTGCAAAATACATGGGATCTGGGCAATGAGGCATCGAATGGCCAGTTTGGAAACGCTTTTCATAATTCCCTCGTACATTCGTATTTTAAAAATTTCACACTCCACTCAAGAATGTAATGAGTGTTCATCGAAGAGTTACGTTTGCAGATCGATGTGCGGCGAGCGTTTCGTGCACCATTGCTGGCGATATTAGTAAATATGATATTTTAGACAAAATCTGGGAAATCTGGTCATGCACAGAAATGCAGTTCAGTATGCCTCAGTTGGCTGGGAATAAATACAATTTCAATCTTTTCAAGACTGTCGATTTAGTCCTTCTAAATCAGGCTTGGCAAACACGGCCACACATGCACCGCACTCCAGCGCTAGAAGTCGACTTGAGGAGATGAAGTTTTCTTTGCTGTCCAGTAGGTGTTATCAAGTCCATTTCTTTCCGAAGTCTTGGCACGATGCTTCCAGACTGGAGTTTTACTGTCAGAAAGTCTGGCAGGCCATCGGCTCGCCACAGGATCCAATTTGCTGAAGAAGAGTGACATATAATTTCTGTGCGTTTGATAGGCTGTATGATATCAAACTGCAGACAGGCTCTCTCTCTCTCTCTCTCTCTCTCTCTCTCTCTCTCTCTCTGTCGCTTACTCACTTCGTCTTTTTCAGGTGATAAATAGAGTAAAAGCCATCATGTCTTGCCCTTAGGGTAAGGAGATACTATGAACAGTTGTGTCTTTATCTCGACAGAAAGGACATTTGGTGTGGGGAGTGAAAAATAACTGCACTGTGCTCTCTCTGGATTTTGTTTCAAGTTTCAAGGCTCCTGCTCTAAAATATGCCCTTTTCAGCCATTAGAAATACAGATTTGAAATACATTTTTAATGAAAATGCCAGTGTACAGCGATCAACACCGCAGTAGTTCCAGTGGATATCACTGCTGTTCAGATTCTCTACATCACGCAGCATTTTGATTTTGAACTTGTTCTTGATTTGAATGCATTCATGCTGTAATTTACCTCTAAAATACCATAAAGTTTTATTTGATGAGCAGTTTTGACATCAAGGACAAAATGAAACCCTGTTGGCAGCTTGTATTAAAGTGCCATTTAAATATTGTCTTTCATGCAGCTTGTAATGTAGCTGTATGTGAAGCCGGAAGTGCATGATAAATAAAGATATTTTCTCTCTCTAAAAAAAAAAAAAATTCTACTCTGAACAGCCTGAACGAGTTGAAATTTGGGAATTTGAATCCCACTTCTATGATGGCTACACATCTCGGGATAACACCGTTGTATAATGCCCACCACAGAAGATACTGTGAAAGTAAATTCAAGGTTACAAAGAATCAGTCGTTGAAATTCATTTTTTACTCTGTATCACATCCAGTTTTTTTTGTGATCCTGAGTTTAACACGGGATTCACACACAAACCGCTTGCTCTTGAAAGATGAATCAGTACCTGGTTCATTTGGACCAGCAGCTCCACTGAATCATAACCTGTTAGTGTGATTAATAATAGATGTTAAAATTTTCTATGGAGCATTCAAAATATGGAACTATGGCAATGGATGTATTGTTTCTGACATGGTAGACCAATCGCAACAGACTGAGCCAACTGACCAATCAGAGCAGAATAGGCTCACGGGAAGGAGGGGCTTAGAGAGACTGAATCTAAGAACTGCTCTGAACGAATCGTTTGAGAATCGCTGGAAAATGAGATGATATTAAATGCATACTTTGAGAAAACAAAATAATTGTTTGACCTTGTGTGCATGTAAACCTATTGTATGAGACTCCCAAAACAATATTAGGAACCTTTCAAATGACATAATACAATGGCACTTTAAGCATGGTTTAAATCATAACTTTGTTATTTTTTATTTTGTGTATTTATTTTAAGGATTTTATATTCTTTTTAATGCAAAACTCAATTGTTGTTATGGTAGTTCATCACTAGACATGATTTAGCTTGTTTACTTGTAATTACTGTATATTACTAAAATAATTTAATTGAATCAACTATTTATTTTTATTAATAATATAACTATAAGAGATGTACTGTAATTATTAATACTTTTTCTCTAACCTTATAATGTTAAAGTTAGACAAATCAACTTAATTCAAGATATATTCTCTGAAAACAAATCTTAATATCTCATGACATTTTTCTTTTCTAATAGATTTTAATTTTTAAGAAAGTTTGTTATGTTATTTTTAATCAAAAATATTTAAAAAAGGTTGACCTTTTTAATTATGGTAGTTCATCAGACATGTTTTTATCTTTTTTATTGCAATTATATTAGTAAGAACAATTTTTATTAAATCAACTATTGGGACATATTCTCTAGTCTCAATATCTCATGCAATTTGTTACCAAGAACAAACTTATTGAATCAACTCATAATTTTATATTAATAATAACATATATAATAATAAACATATATTTCTAACGCTGTTTTTCTAACTTTGTGACATCAGAGTTAGAAAAATTAACTTAATTCCAGATAAATTATCCAAAAACACATCTTAACGTCTCTTGCAAGTAAGCTTCTCAAATAATTGATTTTATTAAGAATGATTAGAGTAAGAAACTTTTTATTGGACATTTTAAGAAAATAAATTATTAAACTTCATCAGACATGATTTATCTTGTTTACTTGCAATTATATTACAAATAACACATGCATGCATTCATTAATTAACTCATTGTAATTTGATTTGCTTGCTTTTTTTAAAAACGAGTCTCAGATTTTAACATGACATGTAGAAGCTTTTCTATTTTCAAAATACGGTGCATTCAGTTCCCTGTCAAGGGAGCTTCGAACTGCGTCCTCTGAGGGGACACTATGGGGAACACCTCGTTGTGACCCATGTCTGAAGCATACTTTGAAAAACGCCAACGTGTTGGTCGGCGACAGCCTCTGACATCACTACCAGCGCGACTATAAATAAGCGCCCGTAGGACCCGTCACTTATCTTCTTCGTCTTCATTGACTGTTTTGTTTGAACCGTGCATCTGAGAAACGACCAAAACGGTAAGAGCGATCTATCGTTGTTATCATGGGATCCACTAGCAAGGCGTTTAAACAGTGTGTGCATCCATGTCAGCGTTATTTGACACCTGACGACACACACAGTCTTTGCGTCTCTTGTTTTTGGGCGAAGAGCATGCACGCAATGTCCTTGAGGGGGCAATCTGCGTGCACTGCGAGCGTTTTTCTGTGAAAAGCTCCGCTCTCTTTTGTCTCTCTTTTCGAGCAAAGAGGGACAGCCATCTGGTCCCCGTGGCTCAGGTCGTTGCCGAGGCACGGAGGAGAATGAGCTCGTGGGGACCACAGGTGGTTCTCGCTGAGGACTGTAGAGAGGGATTTTTCCTTTCACACTCTCCGGCGGCAAACGAGAGTGAACTTCAGGAGGAAGATGCGTTGTCATTAACCCTTTCTGATACTGAAGTTAGTGCTCAGCTGGGTTCTACCCAGAAAGAGCAGGAGATGTCTGAGAGTGGCGAAGAAGCTGAGGCTGAGCCTTCTCAATCCTCCTGCCCTGCGTATGGGGAGCTGTTAGAGGTTATGGATCGTGCCACGGCAAAATTAGACTTGCCATGGAAGCATGCCAGAAAGGTAACGTCGCGAGCCCTCCAGCCCAGGTGAGCCTTCCATTCTTGCCTGACTTACATGCAGAAGTCGAAAAGTAATGGAAGAGGCCATTTTCCTCTCGCATCCATCGGTTTCAGCATACGAGTTATGCTTATATCGAGGGCATGCACGAAAACGGCCATGAGAGGATGCCCCCTGTAGAATGACGCCGGCTATCTCTCTGTGGGGGAAACATCCTCTCTTAAATCTCCCTCTTTGCCGAAGGTCCAGGTCCGAGCCTGAACAACAAAGGGGTCCTGGCCCATTTCGATCTGAGGATCGAAGACAGGCGCAGAAGGCTAGTGTCGCGGCTCGCACTCCTCCCCCGCCTAAGGGCAGGGGCAAGAGGACTCGCTGGTCACGAAGAGGTAAGTGATTCAGACGAGGCAGCGTCCTCGTCCAGATCGGAGCGCTACCTAGGAGTTACTCACTTCCTTTGGATGTTTTTAGCTTCTGTTTTTATTCTCCCCTGCCTAATTCCCCTGTAGCCACCAGCTCTCCACCTGATCGAGGTTAGGTGGAAAGTTTCTCACATAACTTCACATAACTCTCACATCACATAACAAATGCTCTGCGGTTGTCCATCCCACACCCCCTCCCGAGGAGCCTGGCTGGTCATCAGAACTGGCACAGCACTGCAGGGAATTTCATGGATGTCCGACCAGGTCACCCTGAGGGGCCGCCTGGCCGCTTGGCGCATCCGGCAGGATGTCCGCCCAGGTCACCCTGAGGGATCTCCTGGCCGCTTAGTGACGTCCAATGGGAAGGTGGAGTTGGTAGTTACGGAAGTCTTTCTGTATGTACTGCCTCAGGTGATGCTCCCCTCGCTTGAGGTTTGGAAAATTGGAGCTGGCCTCTCCCATGCGATCCAGCGCCTCTGCGATGCTTAGGAATCTTTCAGTACACACGCTAAGCCTGTCAGGCCTGCCTGGTGGCATTTCAGGTGGCATGTTCCCCTGAATAGTGACTGGCTGGGGTTCCCTCGGGTTCCCTTGCCACATTCCCTAGATGGGACCCCTTCTAAGAAGTTGAAGTTGTGATCCTAGGCCCTTGAGCAGGCCCAGGTAGACCTTTCACTAAACTACGTTTATGGAGGTTTTCTGTGGTATCATATAGCTTGGGCTAAAGAAATCCAGCGCCTCTGCGATGCTAAGCCTGTGTACTTTTTCAAAAACACATGGTGGTCAGTGTGCACGTGAACACTTTGCGCACTGTCTGAAATCCACGTAAGTGGTAAGTGTGCACGCAAGACTCTGCGCACTTTCTGAAATCCACATAAATGGTAAGTGTGCACGCAAGATTCTGCGCACTTTCTGAAATCCTGTACGGTAGGGGTTACGCGCTCCGCTTCATTCCCCTTCTTAAGATGATTAGCCCTGGGTTCCTTGGGCTTCATTCAACCAGTGTGTATTTGTTATACACCTCAAGCATCGCTTCCCTCACCATGAGAGGCTGTGTGGGCAATTCTCGTGGTAATTTAGCAGCGCTCCCCTTTTCTAAAAGAAAAAGGGTTGCCTATGAGCATGCTGCTCTGAGCACGGAGTCCTCCTCTCATAGGAGACTGAATTCTTGTTTTTTTTCATCAGAGCGCTCCAGTACTACACACTGTTTTTGTGACGCACTGTGAGAGCAGACATGAGGCAGGGGCTAAGGCTCAGGGAATGGCGCCTTCGCACCAAGGTGATGAAGCAGAGTTGGAGAGGTTGGCCAGACTTGGGTGGATCGGTTTTGCGGCTCGAGAGAGCATCGCACTATCCCCTCTGGCTTCCTCTGACTCATCCAGCTCCTCAGGGGCTGGACGCCATGGTACAGGCATGGCCGAGGCATCATCTGTACATTCCTTCCTCCAATTGCTCTGCTCCCGGGCCATTCCATCTACGAGCTGCTCTATCAGAGTGCCACGAGAGCCCCTCCTTAGAACAGAATTTGTAAATCCATGATATGGTAAGTGTGCACGTGAAGTCTTTGCACACTTTCTGAAATCCACACTGTGGTAAGTTCGCACGCTAATACTCTGCGTTCTTTCTAAAATCCTATATGGTAAGGGCTTCGCGTGGCTGCTTCGTGCCCTTTCTTGAGTCGGTTAAAGCCCCGTTCATCTTGGGCGCCACTCCACCCAGGTATCCTCTGATACCTATCTAGAACAGGGCGTTGCTACTAGACAACTGTTGGGACAGAGCTCTTTCGGCAAGTTTTTGCGAAAGCTAGCAGTAGCCCCTGTGTGACAGGCGTGACTTGGTAGAAGAAAGTGCTAGGTTCTTAGCCGTATCCCTTTAAAGGAATCTTTGTGATTCCAAGCCTTCAGCTCTCCCCCGGGCCAGGGCCCTACAGGTAAGTTGGGTATGTAGCTTAGGCCTTTGGCCATAAGGGATAATGTCATAGACAGCCGTCGAACCGTCCCAGGGGCGACTCCCAGTGAAATGGTAGAGTTGGTACTTAGTGTTTGCCATGATTCTGGTCTGCACTCCCCTCAGCATGGCGGCGTGAGTATACTGTTCCCCATAGTGTCCCCTCAGAGGACGCAGTTCGAAGTTCCCTTGACAGGGAACGTCTCAGGTTACGAATGTAACCATGGTTCCCTGAGAGGGAACGAGACACTGCATCCTCTAGCTCCCTGCCATGCTTCGGACGCAAGCTTCACGAAGAAGATAAGGGACGGGTCCTACGGGCGCGTATTTATAGTCGCGCTGGTAGTGACGTCAGAGGCTGCCGCCGGCCAACACGTTGGCGTTTTTCAAAGTATGCTTCAGACATGGGTCACGACGAGGTGTTCCCCATAGTGTCCCCTCAGAGGACGCAGTGTCTCGTTCCCTCTCAGGGAACCATGGTTACATTCGTAACCTGAGACGTTTCCATGCATGCTCATAAGGAAAGAAACTGACTGTACTAGCCAGGTTGTTTTATTCTCGAGGGAGACAGATGAAGTTCAGCAAAATGATACACACATGTCATCTGCAGCAATGACCCCAGTTCACAGACATTTATTGCATCTGACATCATCTGTCCGAGAGGCTGTGACGCAGTGAAAATAAAGCAGCAGTGCTTTTACTATCAAAGTTAAATTTAGCCCTTTATACACTATTTTAAATGAGTCAAGCTCATCCAGACTAAAAATTCACTTATTGCTTTCATGCCAAATTGTTGCTCTTGGACGTCTCTGATGTCTTCAGACGTGGGTTGAGGGCAGAGATATTGTTTTGTCAATTTGCACAACATTTGAAGCTCATTAGGCACGGTCAGTGCAACCGGGAGAGCTGCTATAAGTCTAATTTAATATTTAGACCATAAGTCTGCAGTCTGTGTCAGTTAGACTAATTCAGTGCCAACTATCACCAAGGTTTCGTCTGCTGTGCGTAACTCCCGCTGGATCTCTTAGGAGTCAGAAATACACCAACGGCATTCTGAACTTTCTTTTCTCTCTTTTCTTCTTTTTTTATGAGACAAACATTTGACTGGATATGAATCATACAAGATTGTTTAGACTTTATTGTAATATGTTTTCTCACAACGTGCAAAGAAACTGATTCACACAATGCTATTTTTAATCTGTAATTTCTCAATATTATATGCAGTATAACAGGTTATTTTGAAAGACTAAGAAGATGCATTCAGGGGTTTATTTTTCTTCTTTTAGACATGCTGTATATGCAGTGACTCCACATTAACAATGAATTGTTTTAAATGAATTTAATACTTAATTTGTATTTTTTGTATGTTTATTTAATTATTTATTTTTAATCAGCACAATTTGTGGCAATATAGTAATTTAATTGAAAATTAATTATATTATATTATTATTTTTTAATTTATGTGTCATTTAGTTTTTTTATTAAATCAGCACAATTAAAATTAAATGTAATTTATTTATTTTTTTAGAATGCAAAATATTCAGTTTAAGTTGACACTGCAATTAATCAGCAAACAAATGCTATTGTATTGTGCATCTTTATCTGCTATCAAAAATGTTTTATTGTGTTGCCATTTGTGATTTGGCATTGCTAACAATCAGTTTTTATTGCCATGTTATCTACATGTTTGAGACAAGGTTCGTTGAGATAGCATTTCCTGTCCTTTGATTTAACGTACTGCCAAACCCCATAAGACTTCATTTCCGTGTCAAGCTCTGCAACATGCTTTCAAACAGAATTGAGGAGCAGCTTTTCTAATATAGTGCCTGACTGGTAATATGTCATGAAGATATGTGGCCGTCCAACATCTGCCGGGCCGCTAACAGAAGCCCTGCATCCTGTAATCTGCTCAAATCCCTTCTCTTCATATCACAGACGTACATCGCTAGTTAAATAGAGCTCTGATGTGATGTCTGCTCTATATGAGCACAGAGAAAGTATTGCTAGCTTTAGGGGAATGAAATACTTGAAATCTGTTCCTTATGCATGTTGCACTTCATCAGCACTTTGTGTTCATATTCTGTTCTTGGTTTATTTTTAGTGAATCTCATGAAAACGTGTCCAATTCTATCCTAAATATAGTAAAGTGAATATATATATATATATATATATATATATCAAAACAGTGTCAAGCAGTATAGTAAATAATACCAAGATGAATATTTTGCCATTTAAATTGTTAATTAAATTTTTTTCAGCAATTAATATCTGATTTTTATTTTTATATGATATAGCTTTTCTCCTTTAAAAATAAATTCAATATTAATGGAAGACTTGGATTTGTTTAAAAATCCGGGAACATACTTGATTTTATTATTATTATTATTATTATTATTAAAATATCAGGCAATAGAGTAAACACTTCCATGATTAATCATTTGCAATGTTATTTATTTGTTTATTTGTGTCTTTATTTTATAATTCATTTTTAATCTTCTCTACTTTCAGAATTCAGAAAAAAATTAGTTTCAGCTTTAAAACACTTGATTTTTTTTTGCATGACAGTAAATAATGCCAAAATGTTTTATTTTATTTTATTTTATCTTAAATGTATTTATTTATTATTATTATTATTATTTTTTTAATATTATAATTATAGAATAAATTATCTTTCTTTCTTTTGATTTTGTGATGAATTTTATTTTACCAAAAATTTAGTGTGTTTAGAAATGTTTGTGTTTTATAAAACATTTGAAAAACAAGACAATGAAACTGCATATTTTAATTAGGCAGCACTAATTTACATATGCTGAATCACATGCATGCAGTGTACATCCCTATAAATAAACAGAAGCATAACAGCAACATGGCGTTAATTAGAAAAAGGTAATTATGTCTCATTACAGTTATAATGGTGGCCCAATCCGTGGCCTGCTGTACTGCTGAGATGCATCTCTTATGAAAATTAAGACATTTCTAATAAAATAATGAAGCCCAGAAATTAGCTCGGGATCGGTCGCTCCAAGACAGAGAGCTTTTTTTAATTACTAGATAATTCTACTTATATGAACTTAAATGAAACTAATTATGCACACACTTGCAAGTAACATTTCCATTTTATTATTGCTTAATAAGACCATGATCAAAATGATATTTCAGCCAAATATTGAATCCATTTGTCAGTTTTTATGTCATTATGTCCGCCCCAAACTGTGAGCTCTCATCATTGCATTTTTCTGATTATAGCGTTATTTGCCTGCGTTTGGAAGTTGTGCTGCTAATTGTTAATTTCCTCAAAAATGTTCCGGAAGAATTGTCTTTCTGATGAATTCACTGCTGGGAGAGAGTCATTAGGAGTGCTTTCAGACACAAACTGTGTAATGCATTACTTAAACCAATCTTTTTTTTTTTTTTTTTTTTGAAGGCATTTACAGTAAGTCTTAATTAAACAGCAGTCATTTGCGTCCTGTGAGTTATACTGGTCAGTGTCAAACATGCATGATGAAGTTTACTTTGTGTGTTTTAGAAAAACATGCACAATACAGCTATGGTGCTTGTCTCAAATGAGACAAAATTACAGCATTTGGGTTTGTCGCTCACAGATGTGGCCAGTGTAAACTCTGAGAGTTCTTTGTTTCAAATGTAACATTCTATTTGTGATACATTGTTTCCGGTGATTGGGATTCCATTGTGAATATACTGATGCCACATTCAGGTAGTGTGACGTGTTGTAGCCTGTATGTCAGTGTAACTAGATCACAGTATGTTGGGAGGGTAAACAAGTGTCCATAGCGAAAACCAGAGGTGAAAACCTGACAGTGAAGAACATCACGAAAGTAACTTTCCTTATCAGAATGATACTCTTAATGAGTCTTTTGTTTCTTTTTTTAAATACATATTTTGATATGAAATGCATAAGATATGAGGATTTTTTAAAGCTAATTGTTTCTTAAATGCATTTTGTCTTCTGTCAAATATCCATCCATCCATATCCATCCTTATTTTATGATATAATGTGATATTTTTGCTTTCAGTGCTGCAGATAGCTTCCAGAGTCTGGTTGTGATGGTTCTGATGATGATGGTTTCGTCTGTGTCTTCTCAGATAACCAGTCCATGGCGTCTCAGACCGCGGTGAGCATCCGTATCCTGGACGTGAACGACAACCCTCCCGAACTTGCCACTCCTTACGAGGCGTCGATCTGCGAGGATGCCAAACCTGGCCAGGTGAGATAACGCCTCAGTCACATCAGTCTAATCAGAAATCACGCTCGGTGGAAACGATATCTGTTGTTTTAACACAAAAATCATCACTACTGTCGAGTTGATATGATATCTGCAGTCAGAAGACACTGACTTAGATGTTCCCGATGGCTTGTCGTGTTGATGAAGCTGTCAACTGCGATACGGACTTGTGAGAGAAACGTTGTCATTTCGATGAAAAGGATATGTGATCTGACATCAGCCGGCTGCGCTCGCTGCTAATACATAACAGCCACGGTGTGCATGGGAACATCAGGTGTGCGTCGTGATGAAGTGGTCAGATTCTAATTGCATTGTGGGACAGCCGCTCTTAGCGTGGCCTCCCTGATTCAGTTTGACGGTAGATTACAATGCCTAACAAGATTTGTTTTTCTGAAGCTCAATATCTTGTCTGATCTCGCTGGGCTGATGTAGTTTGGCTCAACTTACCAATCTCTCCTTCTTATTTGGCTGTGTCTTGAAAAGCGAACGGTCTGAGAGATACAGTGCTATGACCTCACAAGACCTCCGAACCTGGACCCAAACACTGGAGTCCAGCAGAACAATCAGTGTGTGTCAGATTTAGTACTGAGCCAATCGCTTTCCCGTTTTTGTCAGAATAGTTTCATTATTGCTTTGCTCCTGCTTTGGACCTTTTTCAATTGGAAAGAATGATCGGTCTGACATTTCCTCCCAAAGGCAATTTATAAAGTCTAGTCGCGAAAAACGGCGCGATGGCAAGAACTCGCCTGCAGTGCTGTGAAGCGCTTTGTTGAAGATCTTCGCATTTTATGGAATGGAAGAAAACATTTTCAGCCCAGAAATGAAACTTCAGTCATCTTTTATTTACCTACATGACAAACTTTCTTTTGTGGAGCACAAAAAATGCATTATTGAAGATGTAAAAATATCCAAAGCTCTGCTCCAAAACTGCCATGGTACACAAATCTCTCCATGAAAAGCTGGCCAAAATTTGGTAATAGATATAAATAATCATAGTAATAATAATAATTGTATTATATGTATGTATGTAATAAATACATAGATAAATAAATATTATTTATAATTAACATTTTATATTTATAACATTTATTTTATTTATAAACAATGTATATATATTGTATATTATTCATAATTACATTTTCATCTTATTCATTTTGTTTATTTATTAATACATTAACACACACACACATACATACATACATACATACATACATATATATATATGAGAGAAAGATAAAATATTAGACTATTTGGTTGTAGTAATAATTCTAGTAATAATACTACTAGAGATGAACATGAATATGAATGACAGCTGTGAAAATTAAGACTAAAGACCATTTTAAGATTTGAAGGTAAAACTACTCAGTTAAAGGATGGCATATCATACTTAAAAAAATTAAATGAATGAATACATAATAGATAAAAATAATATAGATAGATAGATGGGTTTGAAATAAAATGACATGAAGATGAAACATGACTTAAACTTGGGTGAACTTTCCAATCAATCAGTAAGTAAATTAAATTAAAATTAAATTAAATTTATGCATTTAGCAGACACTTTTATCCAAAGCGACTTACAGTGCATTCAGGCTATCAATTTTTACCTATCATGTGTTCCCGGGGAATCGAACCCACAACCTTGCGCTTGATAGCAATGCTCTACCAATTGAGCTACAGGAACACTTATTTTATTTACACTTATTTTAAGTAAATTTTTACCTATTTATTTATTTCTCACTTTTAGATACAATATATCTTTAAATGTTGGGACTTTTTAAGAAAGAAAGGCTGGATGATTTCACATTTTACTTTGACATTGTATGGAAATACTCAAAAATGTTCTTGAAAAGCACTTGAACTTGAAGAACTTGAAGTGAACTTGTGAAAGAAGCCACAGAGTCACCAGCAATGACTTTTTGAGGTCCATAAAGTAGAATGAAGTAAAAGTTTACCTGAAAGAAGAGCGGCACAGAAGAGCATGTTTTTGTTGTTCGATGAGCCAGAGATAAAGGGTTTTTAGTGGAAACCTAAAGCTTTATGGGTGGCATTCACTCCTTAACAATCACCACACGTCGCTGGACAGAACAAAGACAGAGTGCAACACAATACCAGTATATGCTGAAAAAATGCAGTTTGAGTCCAGTAAAAAAAATGCATGACAGCTCAGAAAACATTTAATCTTTCAGCAGGACAATTTCAAACCGAAGGGCCATGATCCCCGCTGTTTCTGAAGTGCATTTAAGGTGAAAAATCGCAAGCGTCTGCATCTCCCCAATACCGAGGTGATACAATCCGGTGACGGCTTATCGTAATAAATTTCTCTCAATAAACGCAGGACTCTTTGGAAGCCCCCTGCTGTAGCTTCTGCTATGCAATAGCTTTACGGTAACTTGTAGCATGTTTACGTGATTTGTAGTCTGTCACCCCGGGGTCCCCCATTGTGTTGTGTCGACTAAATTGGCTAAGGTGAGCAAGAGATGCAGGAGATGCTACGGTTTGAGCATTAAAACTTTACGCGTGCTCCGGCTCTGTAATTAATCACTCTGGTGATTGAGCTGGAAATTAGGCCTGTGGAGGAACACGCAATTACACTCATTTATCTCTCACCCAAGATTCACAAAGCTAGGCCTCCACATAAACACTGGCATGATGATCCGGGCGGATCAGAGGAGATGTTTTTATGTGCATCATTTTTGGTTGCACAAGAGGGAACCTGTTTATGTTCTTTATATAAGTTGCATTTTGACTAATCTTGAATAAATCATGATGCTTTTTTGCTTTCGACAGGCTGGTTAAGTCAAACAAACAGAGAAGTGTTTGGATTGCACCACAGTCACATTGTTTTCACTTTCCAGATCGACTTAGAAATTTTACATTTATTTATTTAGCAATGTTATTATCCATATATAAATAAAATCATTATCCATATATATATATATATATATTTATATATATATATATATATATATATATATATATATATATATATATATAAAATCTGAACATCTGATCAATGCATCATATTTTTATGATGCATTGATGTGAATTATTCTGCATCGATGCATACAAATAAAAGAATCCATTTATTTATTTTAGGAAATAGGCAAACATCATACATATTAATGTACTGTTTTGTTGTAAATAAAATAAATATTGCTTAAAAAGAACATGCATGAATGAATATCTGTACTATTTCTTACTTGAATGCTTCTGTTAAATAGATTTAAAATGAAAAAAAAATGCAAAGGACTGCTAATTTAAGACTATATGCTTTACACTTAAACATACCATAGATTGTGCCTCGAAAATGAGCTATCTATAGAAAATCATAAAAAATTGACCTCTTTCATAGGGCATATCTTGCAAACCAGATAATATTCTCTTTATATGGCCTGTTGTGCAATTCACAAAACATGCTTGCTTTCACATTTCACACAATGTTGCGCTCTACTGCTAGCCCAGTTATCAAGCTTTGTTCTTGTGCCATGCTAGCATCGGCTTTCTCTGCTCCAGCGCTTGCTAGCATCACCGCTTGCATTTCTGATAGAACAACAGTGAAATCAGATTAGCTTAAGCCGCTAAATGCATGGAGTTTGATCCCATTTGAAGGATGACAACACAGCGTATTTGTTTGTGTGTAAAGGTGAATAAATCAGAGGGAGGGAGAGAAAGAGGGCTAAAGGCACGAAAAAGGACTTAGCCGGTAGCTCATAAGCAGCTTTGGCTCAGGGGGCGCGACTCTCCTTCCAGCGATGTGATACTGATGTTAGACACGGAAGGAGAAAGTGTTTAGGGGCTCGTGTGGATTTAAGAGTCAGGTAGATGTGGCGGGCCGCCGGATCCATGGCATGCCATTTTGATATCATGGGAAGAAGAAGCTAGTGCTAAATAAACACGTTAGTAGTGCTGTCATGGTATTGTTAAAAAATGCATGATATTACTATTGCGCTAAATCATAACACAATAGTACTACCATAGCGGCATGTAAAAATGACCCAAAAATATGGTAACACTATTGGACTTTTTTTCTGTAAGGGCTGTTTATGAAATTCTCTTCACTTGTTAATAGTACCATTGTATATCCATGTCTTTAGGACATGTATCTTGTTATTAAAATGGTTTTACATTTACATCTAATCATTTAGCAGATGCTTTTCCAGAGTGTTTTTTTGTAAATACCACAGAAATACGGTAACAGTACGGTAAAGTGCTATTACCATGTTTTAGGACACTTACAATGGTTTTCTTACCCAAAATATGATAAAATAATGGTACTTGTGCTATTTTGAACTATTTATCTTCCCTTATAAATAATACCATGGCATTACATTATTTTAGGACATGTACCATGGTACTACTATGGTTATGAATGAATGAAGGTTTATTCGGTTACAAAACTTAAGACAAAATGTAAGTACAGCAACTACAATACAAACAAACAGGGTAACCGAAAAGGTGTTGTCACAGTGTCTGGGTTGTGTTCCCTGGGTTTCCACTAGGTGTCCTCCTTTTCCACGGTGTCTATCTGATTATCACTTCCTGTCTCCTTATTTGGTCACCTTCCTCCTTGTTTAGTTAATTGATTGTTCCCCACCTGTCTCCTGTTTTTCCATTATCCTTTTGTGTATTTATACCTGGTCTGTCTGAGTCTTTGTCACGGAGCCCTTGTTGTATGTCTAATGTTTGATGATATCCGTAGTCTTGCCATTTCCGTCTGTTCTGTTCTGTTTCATGTTGTTTGGATACTCTGGTTTTGACCCTGCCTGGACTGTTTACCCATTTGGATTTGCCCTCAATAAAACATCATACCTGCACTTGGATCTCTCCTTGTTTCCTGTATCTCCGAACGTGACAGAAGGACTCCGTCACCTTGAGATCCAGCAGTATGTCGATTAACGCTTCTTCCCCAGCCACCGAGCGGGAGAGGAGCAATCGGTTTGAGGGAACCCGCCTGGTCGTGTTTCGCGGGACCAGGGGAGGTCGCCGAGGAGGAGGTGGGCGAGAGGAAGCTCAGCATCGCTCTCCACCATGGCCCCCCTTTGACTCTGGGCTCACGTGGGAGGGACCAGAGCCGCCGTCTCACCAGGGCAGAAGGAGAAAGCCAGCGACACTGCCCATGATGCCCGCGGGTCCAGCACCACAGCACAAGATGGCCTCAAAGTCCGGAGAACGTTCCCGAGCGGACCGCTGCCGTCCAGGAGGACGTTCCCGAGCAGGCCGCTGCTGTCCAGGAGGACATTCCCGAGGCGGTGCCTGATGCTGTTCCGGAGGCCGAGGCGCTGACCGATGCCGAGGCGGTGCCCGATGCCGTTCCGGAGGCCGAGGCAGTGCCCGATGCCGAGGCGGTGCCCGATGCCGTTCCGGAGGCCGAGGCGCTGACCGATGCCGAGGCGGTGCCCGATGCCGTTCCGGAGGCCGAGGCAGTGCCCGATGCCGAGGCGGTGCCCGATGCCATTCCGGAGGCCGAGGCGCTGACCGATGCCGAGGCGGTGCCCGATGCCGTTCCGGAGGCCGAGGCAGTGCCCGATGCCGAGGCGGTGCCCGATGCCATTCCGGAGGCCGAGGCGGTGCCCGATGTCGTTCCGGAGGCCGAGGCGGTGCCCGATGCCGTTCCGGAGGCCGAGGCGGTGCCCGATGCCGTTCCGGAGGCCTGAGGCGGTGCCCGATGCCGTTCCGGAGGCCTGAGGCGGTGCCCGATGCCGTTCCGGAGGCCTGAGGCGGTGCCCGATGCCGAGGCGGTGCCCGATGCCGTTCCGGAGGCCGAGGCGGTGCCCGATGCCGAGGCGGTGCCCGATGCCGTTCCGGAGACCGAGGCGGTGCCCGATGCCGAGGCGGTGCCCGATGCCGTTCCGGAGACCGAGGCGGTGCCCGATGCCGTTCCGGAGGCCGAGGCGGTGCCCGATGCCATTCCGGAGGCCGAGGCGGTGCCCGATGCCGTTCCGGAGGCCGAGGCGGTGCCCGATGCCGTTCCGGAGGCCGAGGCGGTGCCCGATGCCGTTCCGGAGGCCGAGGCGGTGCCCGATGCCGTTCCGGAGGCCGAGGCGGTGCCCGATGCCGTTCCGGAGGCCGAGGCGGTGCCCGATGCCGTTCCGGAGGCCGAGGCGGTGCCCGATGCCGAGGCGGGGCCCGATGCCGTTCTGGAGGCCAAAGCGGTGCCCGAGACAGCTGCCAAGGCCGTTACCGAGGCAGTGCCCGAGGCCGTACCAGTGGCGCTGCCCGAAGCCGAGGCGTCTCACGTCTCCACAGGCAGTCCAAAGTCAAGTCAGGTGCCCATTGACTTTCCAGAGTTGAGTCAGTTCCCAGTTGACCCTCCAGAGTCAGGGTTAGGTACCGTTGACCCTCTAGAGTTAGGGCTAGCTCCTGTTGATCATCCAGAGTCGAGTCAGGTTCCAGTTGACCCTCCAGAGTCGAGTCAGGTTCCAGTTGACCCTCCAGAGTCGAGTCAGGTTCCAGTTGACCCTCCAGAGTCGAGTCAGGTTCCAGTTGGCCCT
Organism: Carassius carassius; assembly: GCF_963082965.1. Classification (NCBI taxonomy): domain Eukaryota; kingdom Metazoa; phylum Chordata; class Actinopteri; order Cypriniformes; family Cyprinidae; genus Carassius; species Carassius carassius. The sequence continues at coordinate 1,836,371 of NC_081764.1, forward strand.
CCAGAGTCGAGTCAGGTTCCAGTTGACCCTCCAGAGTCGAGTCAGGTTCCAGTTGACCCTCCAGAGTCGAGTCAGGTTCCGGTTGGCCCTCCGGAGTCGAGTCGGGTTCCGGTTGACCCTCCGGAGTCTAGTCGGGTTCCGGTTGACCCTCCAGAGTCGAGTCAGGGGACTGTTGAATTTTCAGAGTTGAGTGAGGTTCCGGTTGACCTTCCAGAGGTTAGTCAGGTGCATGTGGACCCTCCAGATTCAGGGTTAGTCACCGTTGACCCTCCAGAGTCAGGGAGAGTCACCGATGACCCTCCAGAGTCAGGGCTAGTCACCGATGACCCTTCAGAGTCAGGTCAAGTCACCGATAATCTTCCCGAGTCAGGGCCAGTCACCGATGACCCTCCAGAGTCAGGGCTAGTCACCGATGACCCTCCAGAGTCAGGGCTAGTCACCGATGACCTTCCAGAGTCAGGGCCAGTCACCGATGACCTTCCAGAGCCAGGGCTAGGTACCATGGACTTTCCAGAGACAAGGCTAGTCATCGTGGACCTTTCTAAATCAGGTCAAGTCACTGGGTGGCCTTCTGCTCCGCCCTGTTGGACTCCGGCATCGACCACAGGGGCCTGGTGGTCATCTGCTCCGCCCTGGGGGACTCTGACATCGACCACGAGGATGTGGTGGTCCTCTGCTCCGCCCTGGGGGGCTTCCGCTCTGACCACGCGGACATGGTGGTCTTCTGCTCCGCCCTGGGGGGCGCTTGCCCTGACTACCCGGTTGTGGTGGTCTTCCGTTCCGCCCTGGAGGACTCTGGCGTTGACCACAAGGGTGTGGTGGTCTTCGGCTCTGCCCTGGGGGGCTTCGTGTTTTGTTTTCCTTTGGTTTTTGTGTTAATTTCTGTCCCTGTTCCTTTCTGTTAGTGTGGCCCTCCGTCCCTCCCCCTGAACCTCCTCCGGTCCTCCTCCCTCCTGGTCTTCCTGTTTTGTGTTTATATTTTGGTGCCTGTTCCCCATGTTTTTCTTTTCTGACCCTCCGTCCCTCCCCCTGAGCCTCCACCTGTCCGCCTCCCTCCTGGTCTCTGTTTTGTGTCTGTCTTGGAGCGTCTGGGAGCCGCTCCGTAGAGGGGGGGTACTGTCACAGTGTCTGGGTTGTGTTCCCTGGGTTTCCACTAGGTGTCCTCCTTTTCCTCGGTGTCTATCTGATTATCACTTCCTGTCTCCTTATTTGGTCACCTTCCTCATTGTTTAGTTAATTTATTGTTCCCCACCTGTCTCCTGTTTTCCCATTATCCTTTTGTGTATTTATACCTGGTCTGTCTGAGTCTTTGTCACGGAGCCCTTGTTGTATGTCTAATGTTTGATGATATCCGTAGTCTTGCCATTTCCGTGTGTTTTGTTCTGTTTCATGTTGTTTGGATACTCTGGTTTTGACCCTGCCTGGACTGTTTACCCTTTTGGAGTTGCCTTCAATAAAACATCATACCTGCACTTGGATCTCTCCATTACCCCGACCCTATTTACAAAACAACATCTACCCATCAGAAATTAAGCATAAACAATATACGGGCATAAACATATACATATACACACATATACACATATAAATACATACACATATACATATACACATACATACACATATATACACACACATATATGTATATATATATATATATATATATATATATATATATATATATATATATATATATATATATATATATATATATATATTAGGGATGTCCAGATCCGATCACGTGATCGGAAATCGGGCCCGATCGCGTGGTTTCAGACTCGATCGGAATCGGACGTTACCTCCCGATCAGGACTCGGATATATATATATATATTCTCATTAATTTTTAACACATCTTTTGTTATGCGGTGGCACAGAGTTAGACCCTTTTGACTCCACACAGAAACAGCTCTTCTCGTTAACAATGGCTCTGTGTAGTAACAGCTGCTCTATGTGAAATCACGCACCTGAGGGAATTTACCGCTGATTAGAGATCCGGCTTTACTGACGAGATGAAGTTTTTTTTCATCCATAACAATACCAGGTATTTTATCCTTTGTGTAAGAAGTAACAGTGTTCACATTAAATCCTTGTGCCGCCATGTACACATCTTTTGCTGCAATTTCCGATGACATAGCACACATTTATCTGTCTCTCTCCAACTTTGCCCAAGCATTTCAGGTTTGGATTCCACATACCTGCTGAAGTGGACCATCACTTGTAGCGGTCCAATTCTTGCAGTTTTCTTATAATGATTGGCCTGTTTTGATCTTCTCCATTTGGTCGGATGTACACCTTCCCATTCCTTGTCCATGTTGCTTGTATTTTGTCTAGATTCTTGAATATTCGGCTCCATTTTGCTATTTCAGCATTTTTCTTAGTTAAATGCTCGTTTAAGTAGACTCCAGTACCTTTTAATTTTCTGGACTGTCGCAGTAGCGCAATCTTGTGCTTTTGTGAAACAAACAGTACAACTATGGATGGCTTCTCTTTGCGATCCTTGTTTGGGATTGCATAGCAGCTAGAGATATTACTCTCATCCAGATCGATGTGTTTACTGCTTAGGTACAGCAAAACCTGTTGTTCCAACGTCTGCAATTCTTCTGAGGGTGCATCCTCGCCTTCATTTACTCCAGCTGCTGCTCTAGCATGGCTACGATGCTTTGTCTGTAGTCCAGTAATGATGACATCTTTACTCCAAGTTTGTTGTTCCAATGCATCAATCCTTTTTTCAAGTTCGTCAATCTTTTTGTCTCTCAGATTTACTATTTCTCTTAGATTGCGTATCTCCTCCATGAGGGCCAGGATGCTTTGTTGTTGAGTAGCAACTTTGCTGATCTCATCTGCCATAAACTTTTAGGAAGCCTTTATTTCTTCCATCTCGGCTGCTTTTCTTGTTGCCATTGATTTTTCTGCACCGATATGTTCTCAAAGATCCAAATATCTGGGTAGATTTGTTATATTTGTTATACTGATGCCACACCTTGCCTAATCCGCCATCTTGTCTCCTTGTATACACACCTTATGTTATGTTAGGTTATGTTATTCTTTTGTAAATAACATAAAAATTGTACTTTTTCTATAAATGCTATTTGAGCTATTTCTCTTTACTTACAAATAGTACCATGGCATTACCTTGTTTCTTAAGAGATGTACCATGGTTTTCCTGTAGTACTGCAAGATATAATAGTACTTTTTTTCAAGTTTTCTTTCAAGTACCACTTCTTGTTTTGAACTATTTCACTTCACTTTCAAATAATACCATGGTATAACCTTGTTTTTTTAGACAAGTACCATAGTACTACCATGGTTTCTATTAAAGTACCCCCAAAATATGGTTACACCAATTTATTGTTTTGACTTCACAATGGTCTGAGCATGTATTTAGGGCATCTTACCATCAGAAATATGATAACACTATGGTAAATTTTTTTCTTTTTTCCGTAAGTGCAGTTTTACCTTATTTTTTTTTTGTTTTTTTTAGGACATGTGCCATGGAACAACCATGGTTTTCATGTAGACACCCCAACACCCCCTCCCGGAAAAAAAAAATTACCCTGTACTGTATACTATTTGATCTATTATTTTCACATACAAAGTAATACAATGCTATTACCATATTTTAGAACATTTACTATGGTACTATAGTTTTCTTGGAAATACCCTAAAATATGGTCAAAATAAATGCTATTTAAACCATTTCTCTTCACTTACAAATAGAACCATGGTATTACCATATTTTAGGACATGTGCCATGGTTGTACTTTTATGGTACCTGTTTTCTATACGCTATCTGAGCTATTTCTCTACACTTTCAAATAAGATCATGGTACTACCATGTTTTTGGGATGCATCTTCCCTCAGTTACCTTAGTTGACTTTACAAAAGACAGAATTGAATAAAGCGACATTAGAAGTTTAGAGGTCTCTGATTCATGAGAGTCCCATTCATGATATTGTTCATGCCTGACCCTTGTTCAGATTGACATGTGAAGCGGTGTGAGCGCGTAACCCTGTGGTATTTGGGCTGATGGGATGAGGAGAGACAGATATCATATAGAGGCGCATGTGTAGAGAAAGGCCGAGTTGAAAGGCAAATACTAAGAAGGGCCTGGGGACGAGAGGCCTGTCAGCTCCACACAAGACATCAAACGGCACCGAGTGGCTCTCCGTGACAGATCACAGGGGTCTGGTCCTCCCGCGGGATAGTCCCGGCTACATGACTAATGTTTGAGGGAAAAGGTACACACAAACATGTGCAGACAGCCATGTAGATGGATTGGCTCCCACTCACATTGTGACACTTACACAGAACCCATGTTGAATTCACTCCTACAGACACGTTAATTCAGCCAAAAATTTACATCTGCCCTCCCTCATGTCTCCCAAAGCACAGATGATTTTAGGTTTTATTACTTCTGTTTAAATATCAGGAATTATCTTACAGAAAGTTCAGGCTGGACTGAAGCTGTGAACTGAATATGGAATCAATTTTAAAGGTATTATTTCACAAGTAAGAACAAAAGTCAGTCATGTTTTAAATGGACAGCTGTATTTGCAGTGGAGGGATTTTTAGAGGAGGACGATGTGAGTTGTGAACTGAAGAGTAATTGAAAGGTCATCTCTGATAATCAGGGTTGTTTATGTGGAAGGAGGAAAATCACATTTATTCTCCCTTTGATTTTTTTGGCTGCATTTGTAAATGGCACTTTTTTTTTAGGCTTGCTCTCTCTTGTCTTCTAAAACCGGACTGCCACTGCATTTACAATGGTTTGTTTAATTCATATTTAAAAATGAAGTTAAATGTAACAATAAAATCTTAAATTAATAAATCATTTACAGTGCATCTTTTATTGCACTACTATTTTATTTAATTTTAAATTACTTAAATTATAATATATAATAATTTTTAATTTCTATATTTTGTTTTCAAATCTCACTGGGATATTTGTACAGGGATTCAATTATTATTTTTTTTATTGACATGAATTATCTGAATGAATCAATTATTTAAATGAATCAGAACACTTCCTGATAGAGAGAAACGATTGAATAGCAGGGTTCTCATTTTTTGATCAGTGATTTTCAATGCATTCATTTGTGAATACTGGACAAGGATTTTAAAATATTATTCTACAATGAATAAATCATTGTAAATGCCTATTATCACTTTTTAATGCATATTTATGTTATTGCAGTTTTAAAAAGAATAGTTGATGAATTACTGAATTGATTCAAATTAATTCATTTCGTTAGGATTTCTGTACAATGAGTCAAATCTTTTTGAGTTTATTGAACCATCTGAATGAAATGATTCTCTAAAATGAATCACATTTCTCAATGCTACTTGATGGAGAGAAACACGAGCTACACGTTTAACAGGGTTCACACTTTTTGATCAGTGATTTTCCATGCAATCACCTTTGATTATTTCCCAACAATTGCTGTCACTTTCTAGCCAATTAAATATTTTTTTAGAAATTGAGAGTTCTTTATTTACAATTTAATTGTCATCATCAGATTTATATATTTATTTAGTGCTTAAGTTTAATAATAGTTTATTATTTATTTTTATTTAATCTCCCGGCTATTTCCAGGTTTTCAATGCCCGGTGTAATTATCACCTCCACTGTTAGTTCCTCTCCTCGTGGCTGGTAGGAAGAGTTCATGCAAATGCAAACTTATGGAATGAAAACTATTCCTTGAACTTCCCCATCCATTTCAGAGGCCATCCTCCTCCTCCTCCTCCGCTGTGTAAAGGAGGAAGACTTTCAGAGAAGACCTTTGTTCCTGGAAGACTCTGGAGAATGTGCAAGACTTTTGGGAGTCTCTTGGCTTCTCACTTTCCGAGCCTCATTCAGCTTAAAGGGTCATGAGGGGGCTGTTGGATGGAAATCTAATTAGTTGATTTGGCTTGAGGGAGGTGTGTTTGCCACTCAATAAACTCCCACACACTGCTTCTCCCGCACAATCTCTCATTATTTTTCTCCGTCTCTCTTTCTCAGAAGTCCCTGTTTCTCTCTGTGTTTTTCCATCCCAATCCTTTTCCCTCCAGAATTATTAGGCATTATTTTGTCCCCCGAAATAGGAAATATCACATGACCTTTTGTTGTTTCTGTCCTTGGCAATATTTTAACTTTAATATATTCAGTTTCACTTCATTTGCATTTTAGTACTTTTATATGCGCTTTTGTCATTATTATCATTTTATTATTTTGTGTAATATATTTTATATATATATATTTTATTTTAGCTTTATTTTAATGAACAAAAATATTTAAAATATTTTTAGTTTAACATAAGTATTATAGTATTTATTAATTATATTTTGAATTAGCTTGTATTTGTATTTTAATGTTACTAAATTTCTATGTCCTTTTTATTTTATTTTTGTTTTTATGGCTCTGTTTAGCTTTAATTTATTATTTATTTTGGTTTATTTTTAGTCATTTTAGTTTTAATTAAAAAAAATTATTTTGTGTGTGTGTGTGTGTGTGTGCACGCGTAATATAAATAATGTATTTTTGAATCATTGCTGGAATGTAGTTCAAGAAGTCTTAACAGATCCAAACATCATGAAAATAACTTGATTCCAGATTTTAACAATCAACAAGTTCTACTTCCCAGTTCTTTATAAAGTTGCAGGCAGCATTTCATCGGCGAGCACTAAAGTGATGTCTGAAAGCAGGCGCTCAGCAGGAGTCCCATAAAACGTCCCTTTCTAGCTGAGAGGAGACCAATAAACAAACATCTTAAAAATATAACATGTGGCCCGTTGCCCTCATCCTCTGTCATGCGGCTGGAGATGTTGTGCTTGTGTAATACTGTTTTTCTGGACCCCAAATAATGTGAAGAAAGTCACAAGAGTTTGAGTGTGTTGATTAAAGGCTCTTAAACACATCCGACGTCGCATTATCAGCTGCAGACAGAAGTGGAGCGCTGTGAATAATGAGGCCGATGGGAAGCACAGGTTAGTGTTTAGTTTAATGCTGCTGTGGATGTGATCAACAAGAAACATTATCAGCTGCAAGTACTGCTCGACTTCTGAGAAATATGTCTTAGGGTTTCAACACCTGCAGTTTTACTCCAGAATCAATTTCTAGAGTTCTGGGCCTCGTTCTTTACCTGGTTAACCAGTAAGAAAAGACTAAATTACGTTTGCATGAAAGACTAAGATGGCCAGTGCTAATTTACACTCTGAGAAAAATCTGTTAATCTATGGCCCAATATACCGTGTTAGTATGAAATCATTTTTTGTATTGATTTTTTTACAGGTGCATGTACGCATTGTGTTGTGTTTTTGGTTTTGAATGAATTGCCTGTAAATTTAACAGAAAATGTAACTGGTCACTTTTTTTAGATTAAAATAAAAATAAAAATAAAATCTACTGGTAATTTTCTGCCAGGCCATTATCAAGGGCATTATTGTCATTATCCGGGCTTTATTTTATAGACATTTCCGTTAAGCCTAAAACACTATGCAATGAAGTGCAACATTGCTGTAAAGTAAAATAAAATGAGATGAAATGAAATAAAATAAAATCATTTCTTCAAAGTATTATGCACTGTTTTATTTTATTTTATTTTATTTTATTTTTCATCAGATGTTTTTATGGACCACAATCCCTAAATTTCATGAAGGACAAATAAGGAAACGGTTATTTTATAATCAGCAACACTTTACTATAGGAGTGAAAACACTGCAATGGTAAAATGCATTGGCTATCATGAACAACAGCATTTTTTTTAGTGATGTTATTTTAATAAGCATTGTTTTTCTATATTACATAAACTCTAGTTAACATATATAAAACATTTACTGTAATTAGCAATTCATATATGCAGAAATTAATACTTATCAACATTGATGAGTGCAGGACTGTATTTTTCATCATTAGTTCATCTTAAATATCATGTTAGCGAGGCTTCTTTCCCCTCTGTGCCAGAATGTGTTTCCATGAGAGCGTGACTGACAGTCTGTGGGCTTTAAACCAGAATCGAAGTAGATGTGCAGTCCAGCTCTTGCATCAGCACCTCAGGGCACAAACATGCTGTGCACTGTACACTTAAAACCTGTTACTGCAGTGGAACAAACATCAGGACAAATGTGTCATTAAACTAGATTGTTGTCATTGTTGTCTCTTTAGTTTAGGAATAGTTCACCCCCAAATTACGATTCTTCCATTATTTACTCACCCTCATGTCTGCTGGTGATTTTCAGGATCACAAAATATTAATTTTTGGAGAGACTTTTGCATGCAAAGTGAGTTCATGGTGCTTTTAAAATCACCATAAAAGTACAGTTCTTTCAAAGTAAAGTCACACGATAGCTTTGTGTAAAAACAGACTGAAATTTAAGCTGAAGTTCACTCGTGATATTGCTTTTCTTAGAAATACTATCCACATTCAGGTTTTTTAAAACTACATGTGGAGTGTCACTTAAATTTTATTTATTTGACTGTTTTATTTCTATAATGTATATGCATATATGTCTATAATTGTATCTATTTATTTATAACTCTATTATTTATGTTTCTATGTAGGTATGTATTTATTTTTAATATTTCGATATTACTTGAAGTTATTGTTTGTCACTTCGCTGTAACAATAGAATAGAATGGAATAGGATAGAATAGAAAATAATAGAACTTTATTGTTCCACATTGGATATGTGTAATAAAATAGACAAAATATTAAGACACATAAACCTCAATAAAGATAACCACAGTGAAGTAATATAAAAAAACTGTGAGTAATAATAATAATGCACTATTTCACATTGTTGTCAATCTACTGTATCACGTCTCTTCAGAAGACATGCAATATAGTGCACAAGTCATCTTGACTACTTTTAATTGTATTTATTTATTATTTTTATTGATGTATTTATTGGTCATTGCTTGACGCATGAGATGCATAAAATAGTGTTGCTCAAAAAAAAACAAAAAACCTACATGCAGGTTTGAACTGACACGATGTGAGCAGAATGCTGATTTTTGTACAAACGATTTATTTCAAAGCGAGCGCATCCTGAAGGACTGAGGCTTAAACACAAGCACTTTGCCTCTGTTAGAAACTGCAGCTTTAATTATTTTGAAAAGGGAAACATCAGTGTTAGTGTGGGGTCTCCTTTGAGTATGCAGTTGTGCCTTACACGCATTTGTCCTTGCTTTCACTTCCCCGTTGTGTGTGCGTCTTTCCTTTTAATTTTCCAATCCAAGCAACCGTGAGTGTTCCTCGTAGCTGAAAAGACTTTGCAAAATCATTTTAATTTAGGTTTTATTTTTTCCCCGTCTCCGGTTATTACACTTGGATTTTCTATCACCTCCCTAAAAATTGGCATAAACGCCGTGCGAGCCTTTTGATGACCGTGTAATGAGAAATGAGCAATGAGAGAATATGTGAATTTTTCGCGGGATTGTCTGAAGTGCTGCCCACTCCCTGTTCCTCCCGCCTCCTAAACGCTTCCATCTGTTGTCTCACAATCCGGCTAATGTAGTAACTGGGCCCGATGCCGCTCACAAGTACACCCACTCTCACTGCCACAACAACTTCTGATTTATCACAGAAACTGTAATTCCAAAGCCTAATTCGAGACAGCTCAGTGTAGTTTTAGCATAATATGACAAAATGTGCTTTTTTGGAAGAAAGCAGGTGCGCAGCTCCTGTGTCGTGAATGCAAAATCTTCTGAATACACTGTATATTCACATTTGCATCATTTGTAATATTTAACCTGCACAAAGCTGTGCAAAATGTAAGTCAGCATGTGAAACCATTAAATGCAATGGTGAAATTAGCATTAGCTATTATATACAGCGGTAATAATGATGTATCTTGTTTATAATTTTATACTCATATAAGTACATATTGCATCAGCTAATGTTAACACATAACTTTGCTGATAAAAAAGGCATTAGTATGTGCAGAAATTAATATTAAATAAAATAATAATCAAGGAATTTATAATTTTATTTTTATTTATTATTTTTTCCTATTTAATTTTAGCTTATTTAATTTATTTATTGTGTGTGTGTGTGTTTTGTTTTGGTTGTTAGTTTTAGTTCATTTGTTTTTGGTTATTTTACATATTATAAACAAAAAATATATTAAATATATATATATATATATATATATATATATATATATATTAATTTAAATATTAGATTAGATTCAATCTAATCTAATCTCATATATATATATATATATATATATATATATATATATATATTATAAAATAATAAAATTTAATTAATTTATAAAATAATTAAATAATTAAACTATATATATATATATATATATATATATATATATATATATATATATATATATATTGTATTTTATCTTATTTTTCAGTTAATGCTTATTTTATATCAAGTAATGAAAATGTTTTAGTTCTGACAAAATAACTACTTTTCTTTCTTTTTTTAATTCATCTATGTAACATTTTACAGTACAGTAACTCCTAAAAAGATTTGGAACCACTCGAATTACCCAAAAAGTGAAAGTCCTGTGAGCTCTGGGTGATTTGCATTCACACACAATGTTATTAATGGAGTTGCACACATCTGAGATGATCTGATTGCATTTAGAGAGTTACATAGAAGCCAGATTTATTGCAAAGTGCCGTCAATCTTATCGTACGTTGGCCAGAGGCTGACAGGAACTCGATCGAGGGGAACATGACTTGTGTTTGTGACAGCAGCTGCATGAACCTGAAAATGCAGATATGCACGCTTTGGTTTGTCAGCCTCATCATCTCAGCAGTGGATGTACCCTAGACCCTAGAGAAGTGAGTCATTTACATGAGGTAAATATTGACTTGTCGGCTACTTTTCTGGATGAATAACCGACTAGTAAATATGAGCTGTGATGAAGTCTGGCTGAAGATCCTTTAGTATGTTTTTCTTTTAGCTGTTTTCTGGTTGATCACTTAGTAAAGCACCAGTATTCTCTCCAATTATTTATTAAAATCTCTACACATTTTCTGTCTCTTCTCCAGCTCATTCACACCATCAGTGTGGTGGACAGAGACGAACCACAGTCTGGACATCGATTCTATTTCACACTGGCACCCGAGGCCTCCAACAACCGGCATTTTACACTGTGGGACATCAAGGGTGAGAGACTGGAGACTCCATTGTTCTTTTTTATCCTGCATTTGGGATGCACTAAAAAAAAAAAATTACATGCATGAATATTATTTATCATAAGTTTGGCTATGTTTATCTATAAGTCATAGGTTGGAATATTGTGAAATATTATTGCAATTTGAACAAATTGTAAAATGTAATTTATTCCTGTGATGCTCCGCTGTATTTTCAGCATCATTCCTCCAGTCTTCAGTGTCACATGATCTTCAGAAATCATTCTGATATGATGATTTGCTGCTCAGTTATTATCAATTATCACTAGTGCTCAGTTATTATTAATGTTTTTTATTATTATCAGTGTTGAACCGTTTTTGCTGCTAAATATATCCTGGACACTGTTTTTCAGGATTACTGAATGTATAGAAAGTACAAAACAACAGCATTTATTTAAAATATAAATTTGTTTTCAACATTGCTAATAATCCGAAATGTTACTTTGCGCAGAAAATCAGTATATTAAGATGATTTCTGAAGATCATGTAACACTGAAGACTGGAGGAATGATGCTGAAAATACAGCTTTGATCATAGAAATAAATTACATTTTAATATATAATCACATGTATTTATATTAAAATAATATATAACACATTTTACTGTACTTTTGATCAAATAAATCTAGCTTTGGTGAGCAGAAGCTACATCTTTAATAAAATTAAAATGATTATTTATTTATTTATCTTAATTATTCTTTTATTCTTTATTATTTATCTTAATTTCTGACATTATCTCTGAGCGAACTTCTTCAAGTGGACTCCTTATCTTCCTCTCACTCGGGACAATTCCTCCAAGCTGTTTCTGTGTATGACAATCCCTCGACGGGCCGCTCGTCTGTCTCTGACCTGCATGAGGTGTCATGGAAATACAAGCCAAGTTCATCCGTTCAGACCAACACGAGCTGAAAAAAACCTTTTAGTCTAAGTCTAACTTGATAAATGCAATCTTTCATGAACTCTCCCCAGAGGAAGGCCACGCTGTCACTTTTATGACATCACCTTCTGTTGCAGCATCTGCTGTTTGTGTTCGCGAACAGAGAACGTGGGGTATTTCATATTTCTGTCCAATTCACATGCATGGATTTTCTGTTATGTACTGGGACTTCTTTTGCTTGGATTATTTAAAGATGATTATTTAAAGACCCAAAATAGGAGTTTTGTGGCTTTTAGTCTATATCAAAAGTTTATAAACATTTAACAGATCAACATACCTTAATTACAATCTGCATAAAATTAGTAAAAATTGTAATGCATAAGTAAATGACACACATGTAAGTAAATGCGGTTGTCAGTGTTAAGGTGAGGAATATATTGCAGCAATTCAGATTTTAGTAGGTGTTTTCTCCTTCAGTGTATATTTTTCATTTCTGTTGTGCTTTGTCATTTTTATATTTGTTGTGTCCCATCAGGCCGAGCAGGTTTGTGTTATTGCAGGGCACTTTAGAGATGTGTGTAAGTTGATGTGACGCATGGGTAAATCCAGACTGATCTGACAGGATGGAAATGTCAGCAGTGGAGAGCCTTGCAAATGTCATCTGAGCATGTGAGGACGGCCGAGGGCCACACAAACACAAACACAAACACGTACATGAACGCCTGAGCTGAGATCAACAAGAGCTGGTAGAAATGATAACTAAAACACTGCGGAAACACAAGCGCTACAGCTGTGCATCTCAGATTTCACCCCTAAATCAAAAGAAAAAAGACTAAAAGCTAACAGTGGCTAAAAGATGTTAAATATATAAATGGTTAAAGAGGAACAAACACAAACAGAAGGTGAAATAAAATAAAATAAAATAAAATACAACATTTGAAATAAAAGCGTATGTAACGCAGTGACATTTTAATATTAATTAATTATTGTGTATTATTATTTCACAAATATGCACACATATAAACATGCAAATACTGGTATTTTGTATATGCTAGTATGTTCATGTACGCATATGTGTGGAAAAAATGTCAAATAATTAATTAATATAAAGATATATGTATATATATATATATATATATATATATAAAATCAAGTTGACGGAATGTTTGAAAATTGTTTAAAAAACATTTATTATTTACATTTTTCTGTTTGATGCTGCTATAGTCTCACATACTTCACCTTCGATGATCCCAAAACAATGTTCTATTTGCCGAATATATGTTTTCCTATTTCCTCCCATTTGATTTTGGCATGAAATATGACCTGGATGTATTCCTGACAGTTGTTGTGAGTTTCAGCCAGAAAGCGATGCCTACGCAGGTTTCCTCTATTCCACACTCACAAGAGCACACTTTGTATCCTTCCACGTCCCCTATCCCCCACACTTCTGTGTTCATGGACACATTTGTCAGCCTGTCAGACTGAATCAGTCACTTTTCTCAGTTGAGCGAGTTACCTTCTCCCTCTGTGATCCGACTCAAGAGGACAAACGCAGCTTTTTCAGGACGTCAGACTTTCTAACTATTTGTTCTATTGATTCAGATGTTCTTTCGCTGTAATATTAAATTCATCTCTTACTTTGTGCTTTGAACAGAGTCCTTCCAGAGAGGGACAGAGACAGAGAGAGCTGTTTGGGAATTTGATTAACGACTCTAAACGAAACTTCTTCTGGCTTTGGTTTTGGAGCCAGTCGATTGCACGAGGCTGTTTTCACACACCAGTGTTTGATTTGTCTTTTCACGAACATTGTCTGTGTCCATTTGCTCCCCAGTCACCTGCTGGTGTGTTTTTAGTCACAGCAGAACGTAAAGCGCAGGCCGAGGGCATTGTTCATTGTTGCTCAGTCTGTTTGGGATGTTTTTTGAAAGTGTGATTTGATCACTGGTTTTCTGTGATTATATATATATATATATATATATATATATATATATATATATATATATATATAAATGGTGTCTACTTTTTGTTTGTTTGTTTTAAAATACATTATTATATTATATTATATTACTTATATCAGAAATAAATAATTAAAATAATTAAATAATAATATAATAAATTATAAAATATTATTAATGAATATTCATTAAAATGGTAATATACTTTTATTCAATAAAATTGCTTTTTTTAATATATGAATATATATGCACACACACAGTACAATAACACACACACACACACACACACACATACACTGTATATATATGTGTATGTTGTGTGTGTGTGTGTGTGTGTGTGTGTGTGTGTGTATTTAAGTATATATTAATATATTTATGTGATATATAATGTAAAACTATTAGTAATAATTTGTTAACATTTAATATTGAAATAATACAATATAATTATCAATGAATATTAACTATAGTACTAATATATTTCGTTACACATCTAGTTTAATGGCATTCATATTTATTTTGGTTTAAGTGTTCATCTACTTTCATTTTCATTTAATGTATTGTATTATATATGTATCATATTATTTAAACAATTAATGGAATTTCAAAGATTATGTATGATGTATGTTTCAGAATGGTTTAAAATTTCGGTTAAAAGCCCAATGTCATGCTTAAAAGTCATGGAAAAATTGGAAGTATCAGTGATGTTTTTTTTTAAATGGGGTTTCCATATTTAGAAATCTCATTCATAGAAATGTTAGTGAATATACATTTTAATCTCTATTTCTCGTTCTTATCCTGTGTACAGTAAAGCTTGCTCATAGCGTCTGATTTGTGAGTCTCGATTCTTGAGATTGATTCATAAGTGAATTGGTCTGTGTTTGAATCATTTTTTTTTTTAATTCTTATCCACGTTCTGGAAACGTCACAGTAATTCACTGGTCAAAAAGTGCAAGATCCCTAATAAACGTAAGCACTAAATCAGATCCACAGCTTTTTGTGACTCGAAATCAATTATGAAGCTAATCTGACGGCTGATACGAGGTGCTGAACTCAATCAATGCTTTCCTTCGATGTCCTCTTTATGTCATTTAGGTGTTTGCCAGAAAGCCACGGCCCAGCTGGATGAATATTGAAAGGTCAAGGCTCTGCGCTCTTTAATAAATGATTGGTTGATGGATTCGACATAAACCAATCGATGACGAGTCAGCGTCGCATTTTAAAACACATCTCAGTGTTTACTTCGGCTCATTGCAGGGAAACGACTGCGCTGTAGTTTGGTTATGGTAATGTCTCCATTCCTGATGTTTTTAGACTTCAGAAATGAATTGTTGCCTTCGTTGAAGGTGTGTGCTGTATTTTTGAGGAGGAGAGTGCCTTGGGGAGAAGATTTATAAGTCTAGTCAAGTCACAATGTCATGGTGCTTTTACTCAGCAGAAACTCCTGGTTTCTCTGGCGGATGTGAAGATGCCGGCTGTATTTATCAGTGAGTCTTGCTCTAGCGCTGGAGCTGACAGTGATGTATGTCCTCTATGATGGATGGCTCGTGTGTTTGTATGAAAGTCCATCAGTTGAGCTGTTCATGGTATTTTGTTGTATTCATACATCTGCCGTTTCAGTTCTGGGGAACTTCAGATCCGCTTTGTTTCTCGCTAACAACCTGCAGTGGCTTCAGTTTGAGATCGTTTCTGCTATTTGGGAACGATTGTGTGTTATGTGTGTGAAATAAATATTCAAAAGTCTGAACTTTAGTGCTCATTAAGATCTTGTAATGTTGTTGAAAAAGCTCTCTTACTCTCACCAAGGCTGAAAGTTGATGGGTTTTCTGACTAATTAGTCTTAATTAAAGGTCTTGTATAATTAGGCTGGTTTCAGGTTCATTTATCTGAAATGGAATGTTCTTGCAACAATGTAAAAGTCTATTCAATTGTATTACTTTAATTATAAAAAGTATTTTTTATTATGTTATTATTTTTTATGATAAATTATACAAATATTAAGATACTCAATATATGTTTTACTTTCTTTTATACTTTTATAAATAATAGGGTTAGGGTTTTATAGTGTCTCCTTGCTTTTGTAATTTTTTTTCTTTATAAATCTATTTTAAATATACTAAATATAAATTGAATAAATTGTATAAACTGCATGTCTCTTTTTTAACTTTATTATTTTTTTTTTTTAAAGTTGGTGGGTTGTTTGAATGACTAGCTGACTAATTAATCTTAATTTATATTAGATTCATTAGTTAATTTATTTGAAGTAGAATGTTCTTGCAACATTATAAATGTCACTTTTGATCAGTTGAATGCATTCTAATATGCATTCCATATTTATATCTTATATACTTTTATAAGCTTTTTTTTATTTTAGTCATATTTAATTCTCAACGTTTTGCTCTACCATGGTAGTAAAATAATGTTTATACTAAGGTTACACACAGCAGAAAAGGCTCTGCCAATACTATTACTGTACATAACACACTGCCTTTATTTTCAGTGATGATAAAATAATGCATGCATTATTATTATAATAGATAAATAACAGATTGAGTCTGTTCTCTGGTCTCTCTGATGCTGTAGACAACACAGCCGGGATCAGGACGCAGCGCTCCGGATTCAACCGTCAGGAGCAGAACGTGTACCTGCTGCCCATCCTGGTGGTGGACAGCGGCCCTCCGGCCCTCAGCAGCACAGGGACCCTCACCATCCACGTGTGCGGATGTGACACGGATGGATCAATTCAGTCCTGCAACACCACGGCTTACGTCATGTCAGCCGCGCTCAGCCCCGGCGCTCTCATCGCGCTGCTGGTCTGCATCCTCATCCTCATCGGTAAAGCCTTTCACTTATCAACTGCATAGGAACATTACGACTTAGTTTCAACCTAATGTCAGAGTTTATGAGAATGCAGTTCAATGCTTTCCTTATAGTGCATGCTTTAGGAAGCCGAGCAGGCAAGAAACGTGTATTTCAGTGTTGCATAGATTGTCCAATTGAGTGTATACAGTATTTCCAGGTGGATGAAATTCTGCTTTGCATCACTGGTATAATTCATGTGCGTTTATTGAATGTAAACAGTGTTTCACATCACATCCTCACACGTATGCCAAGCAAAAGTAAACGTGGTTTTTTTTTGTTTTTTTCACTGGTTGTGCGATGAAAGACGTTGACGGACGGGGTTGATATGCGACTCTATTGCACTAGTCTCATGCTGTATGCGTGTAATATTGCGTTTTGCTTCTAGTTTTGAAGCAGTATGACAGATCTGCCAACGTTTTGAGTACCAACATCATGTAGCTTGACTGGTAGAAAATCACGAGCTCATGGGTTTGAATTCTAGGGAGCAAAAAAACTGATAAAATGAATAGCTTGTATTCTCCGTTCACTTTGGATAAAATCATCTGCCATATGCATAATCACACACTATTAGTCAAAGGTGTGGATGCACTTTTCTAAATTAGTTTCTTGTGACCTTGAAAACCTCTTCATCTAAAATTGATGCTTAATTGTTTGAAAATAGTATTAATTTCTTTCCCAAACTTATTTTCATGTAATTGTTTGTTTGCCTATATGTTATATATTTATAAAGATTTATATATTTATTTTTATCTATCATGGATGAAAAAGTGAAAAAAGTACATACTTAAGAAAAGCTATTTCATATATATATATATATATATATATAGAGAGAGAGAGAGAGAGAGAGAGAGAGAGACAGAGAGAATAACATTATTGTTAACAAATATTTTTATTTCTGTGGTCAAAACAAAACAAAAATAAGTCTTTATAATAAATAAAGTAATAAAAACATAAATTATCACTGTAAAAATTTACAATTCTAAAATGATTCTAAAACTATGGAGGACAAAGGTAACAATGTAGAATAAGTAGATGCCTCTAAAACATTTATTCACCTTACAGCTTTCCACTGATTTCCAATGTGTTTCCAATGGTAAATAACCCAGAAGATTCCTCCAGCGTTAATATAAGGTATATATGTCATAGAATGTAGGTCAATGATGTGAATGAATGCAAGGGTCACTCAATCTGTATCATCTCATCTTTAACAAAACACAGGTGTCTGATGGATCCCTAAGATGCACTTGAGAATATGCATTAATGTTTGCATTCATAGAGCAAATAATAAAGGCTTTGAATAGTTGTATGCTTGGAAAGCAGCATATATATATAGAGCCAAGCAAGCTCTGAACATTTGTGTTTACCTCCATCACCGCTGTAACTCTTTTAATGGCCCATCATCATTCTTTAAAACCTGGGTTCATATGTGACAGGAGGCGGAAAACAAAACTAGAATGACATAAAAGCTGATCAATATTTCATTCAGCATCCTCTGCCCACGACTGCAGTTGCTCATCCTCTGTCAGGCGGAGACTGGAAGCTTTTGTTCATGCAGAGCGAACACACTCATAATATAGGGCTCGGTGAATGACATCCAGCCTCTCTAGAAGAGGACGGGTGAGTTCGGTGAAGTAGCCGGAGATGCAGCCGGATCTCAAAATTAATGTAGCCCTCGCTCGCAAAAAGAGCAGTATCAGCACCACCATCCCGGCGGAGCGCCATGGCTTTAAATAGAGCAGCCTTTTCAGACATCCACTCGTTCCCATGTATGACAGCGTTGGACTGCGTTTCTCTTGACGTCCCTTAAAGTTTTATGACTTTCTCCTGTCCTCAGTACATCCGTCTTTATTTTTCTCTTCTCCACTTAGTGCTTTTCTCAACCCCCCCTCTCTCTTTCTCTCTCTTTCTCAGGAAAGTATGTGACATGCATTGTTTTCAGTCAGCTGAGCACGTTTATGCTCGTTTTTACTGCAGAGATTAGCCATGTGTGCTAATGTCAAGCATCAATATTACTATTGCTCATACTTTGGTTAAGGGGTGTTCAAATGTAATCAGACTTAACATATTTGATAAATATTAAAAAAAAAAAAAAAAATATATATATATATATATATATATATATATATATGTGTGTGTGTGTGTGTGTGTGTGTATAATAGAGACTCTTTCATAATTATAACTTTATATTTAATTTTATGTTATCTATTAACAGTGTTGGGAAGGTTACTTTGGAAATGTAATAGGTTACAGATTACAAGTTACCCTGTTTAAAATGTAATAGTAGTGTAACTTTTTTAATTACTTTAATAAAGTAATGTAACTAATTACTTTTGAGTACATTTTGATTACTTTTATAAATTTCTAATGAATGTTAATTTGCAACAGTTAATCATCTTCAACCATTTTACACCATGCAGGTTTAACCTTAAAGTAGAGCTCAATACTGTCAGACTTTCTTCATTCTTCATCACCTGAATTAAGATGATCACATTTGAACACATCCACCACACAATCAGACTTTAGTACTGCCTTTTACTTAGAGATTGATCTGAAGTTCAAAGCAGATTTAAAATCAAAAGAAATAGTTTATAGATACTGTTTTTGAAACCAAATCTTTGCATAACTACAGGCATCTAACTGCATCTAACAATGGTTTGGGGCAAAATAGTTAATAAAAAAAATAAAAGCATATACATCAACTCAAATACGGTTATCTAATAAGCATGTGTCCTATTTTGTGTACTAAAATCCTGAAACATTGGTGTATTTTTGAAACACTGCTGTCTCTTTGTATATGATATGATGATAGTTTCTCAAAATAAGTAAAAAATGCTCATGAAGAGATTAATTTCCATGAGGGGCGGACTGGGAAAAAAAATAGGCTGGGAAATCTCACACTCATACACCCACAACCCATTCTGTTACATGGACAACCCTATTTTGTGTATGGACCTGACATGAAAAAGATTTGAATCCTTAGGTTGGGGACTTGCAACGTAAGTAAGAGTTCTCTCCTGAACTGCACCTTCACTTCCATTATCCATCCATCTCTCTCATGACTTTAATACTGAAGATTTTTATTTGACTTTTACCATGTTTTGTAAGTGCAATTTTGTTTTTTTGGCAAATGAATTACCACTTGTATTTATTTTTACTACAAATTCCATAGTTAAACCACGGTTAGTGCCATACCATAGGCTATATTAATTTTCCTAAAGGTTGTGTTTTTGTATGCACTAGCTCCCCCTAAACCTATGATAAAATATGATGATTTGTCTGCTAACTTACTACTGTAACATTACAAAAGATAATAATGACGTCGTTTATACAGTATTTTGAGTGATTGCGAGCAATGTGCTGCTGCTGCTTGACTAAGTAAACAAAGACAAAACTACATTAGCATATTTACAGATGAAACTGACCTGCACCTGAAACCCTGAACACAAGTGTCGCTTCTCTGCTCCAGCTGTGCGCTTACACAGTTCACTCCGGTCTCTCTCTCTCGCATTGATTACTCTGAGTCTGATCCAAACCGTTCGGCGGAGGCGCGGAGAGCGCGCGAGCCCAACCATTGCCAGTCACGACTAACCGATTCATGATTTATTAGAGATTTAATTATCGAATGGCGGATTCGGAAATAATCGCTTTAGTATATTCGGCCTGCAATTATACAATAACAATATTAAAGTAGAAGGCCAAATCGTCTGCCAGGCCACCGGGAATAGTCCCGGTTCTCCCGATGTCCAGTCAGCGCCTGATTTCCACAGACACGCAGAACGTGCAGGATTCATATTCAGTCTTTTTGCGGCTTAATATTCACAGACATCAGTCCATATCGGGTTTTGATTCAAGTGTACTGACCTACTTTTGATTTATTCGTCCAAAATGTGGCATATTTCGTCCGCGTTATAGGCTGAATTCCATTTTTATGACTGGATTCTACGAATGTGTTTTCCGCGTCTCTGAGATTATGGGCCATATGTCTTAGTGCAATTTGGGAAAGAAATAAACTGTATTTGGATGTGTGTAAATATTCAAATGTAATCCTCTTTGTAATCGTTACAATTTTCATAAGTAACTGTAATTTAATTACTCATTTTTTCTTAGTAACTGTAACTGATTACTGTTACATTTATTTTGTAATTAAATTACGTAACGCCGTTACATGTAACTAGTTACTCCCCAACACTGTCTATTAATATTATACTTTTAATTGCATTTTATTCAGTTATTTTTATTTTACTCTATTTTAATCTAAATGCAATCAAAAGTTATATTTGGGAACATTATTTTACTTTATTTTTCTATTCTATGCGATTCTATTCTGGTCTTTGCTATTTCAAGTCCTGGCTTCAGATTGGTCTGTATTCAAGTAACATAGCCTTTTTTACTGTAAACCTTTTTTATTTTATTTTGTTTTATTATTTTATTTTAATGTTTTAAAATTTGAATTTTTTAATGATGTTTGTATATATATATATATATATATATATATATATATATTATATATATATATATATAACAATATATATATATAACACATTTTTTTTTTAGCCTATTTTAGTCCAAATGGAATCAGTAATTGCAAACCACAGAGGATTTTTTCATGCATTCATGTAAATACAGTAAAACCGCAATTCCCTGACATCCACTCACAACACTCTAGTTGTTGGTTTTTGCATGGAAAAACATAACTTACATTTATAAAATGTGTCATTTAGTCATTAGTTTTAATGTTTCATGCAAATATATGAGTGAAGCACCTCAAAATTTATCTCTAATAAATATTTTTGTTGTCCCAAAGGATTTGATCCTGTTCTGAAATGAACATCAATTGAAAAGTAAGCAGCACAGTGAAGCTGAAAGGCAGAAACAGCTGAAAGTTTAATGCTGATTGTTAAATCTGTGGTGTCTGAGAGCACAGTTGGCGTGTGAATGTTTGGCAGCACTGAATAGTCAATGATGGACACTGAGAACATTTGCAGAAACCTTCAGTTTCCATATACACAAATACAATTCATAGTCAGAGTATAGTAGAGTCTGGAATATTTGTGTTCCAAGTATTCTAGAATAGTTTGAAAGCATAGTTCTGTTCGGTTCAGATCTGGTCCTGGCTTCTGATTATATATTTTTTAATTTAATTAAGTTTAATTCAATATACAGTACAATTGTTTTAGCCTATTTTATTTCAATGGAATCAAACGTAATTCAGTAATTAATATTCTATTCAATTCCATATTCAAGTAACATAACCTGTTGTACCTTTTTTTGTATTAAATATTTTATTTTTATTTCTATTTCTTTTTTTATTCTAAATGTAATTGAAACTTGATTTTGGAAATATAATTTATAGTAGGATTATTGTATGTCCTATTCTATGCTATGCTATGGTCCTGGCTTCTGATTGGTCAGTTTTCAAATAACGGCCTGTGATACCTTATTCCTTTATATTGTTATATGAATTGTTCTATACATTTCATTTAGTTTCAGGAGTCTCTAGACTAGTCTAGATTAATCTAGTCCATTCTTTTTCTAGTCTAGTCTAGATGTAATCCAAAGTTTCACCAGTACTGTACAGTATGTCTGCAGTACACAGACCGGACAGATCTCATGATGTTGGAAGGAAGCGGGTGTCCCTCGCCTTCCTTGAACGCCGCACCGTTCCTATTAGATCAATTTGTGGTATGATAAGGAGGGAATGAAAACAAATTTCTGCCTAATTATCAAACAAACAACCCCTCCATCAGTTCATTCGGAGGGTGACGTGATAAATCCATTTGGGCGCAGCATGGCATCTGCACACATCCGTCCCAATTACCGCCCATCTGCCATGATGGGAGTCCTGGCCACCCGCCGCCCAAGGATAAATTAGCAGTCTTGTCATGTCCGCTTAACCGAACATCTGCACGGCAAGGAGTTGCTACATGTTTCACAAGGGCAGGTGTGTAATGTGCTTCTTCACCCGATACCTTCAATGAGGCCGTGACATTCGCAGCTCATTCCAGATCAGGTGGATAAAGTATGTAGGTTGTTGGGAAACCAAATTGTTAGTAGAGGGGTTCAATTTTTATCGTTTGCGATAATATTGTTATTTGTTGTTTTAACAATATGCAAGCTGGTATTATCACTTTTGTCACTCACTTTGCAAAAAACTTTTTAAAAATTAAATATTGCACATGCAACATGCCATTTTACTGAATGTGTGTAAGCATGATCGCAAAATATTGTTTAATTGTCGAAAAAAAATCCAAGATGTTTTTGTCAATATCGCACAACCCTGGTGGTAAGACCTTCTAAAAAATTCTAAATCAACCTGTGCAATCAATGCATGCAATCCTTTAATGTGTCTTGAGGCTAGTCTGCATGCGTGCATCTTTGCACAAATGCTGTCTGTGTAACTCAATTCACTTTACCTGGCTCAGGGCCATTTAGAGTCCTTGATCATGCCAGAATCGAAGAATAACATGAAGGAAGAGCGTGGTCAAAGACTTATCTCCTCGAGGCTTATGGAGAAATACTGAATCAAAGAGCTAGAGAGACTCTTTGAGGAGTCACACTGTCTATTTGCGGCGTTCTTCCCTCGGGGGTTTCTAGCCATTTGTTGGTGAGTAAACAATTGCAAAACGGCCTATCCCGAATCAGTTATGTAAATTAATATGCCTGCCAGCTTTTCTCCTCCGAACATGTTTAGGGTAGATAAACGCTGACAGAAAGTGCTGGCTGAGAGACATAAACAGTAGTAAGTAATCATAAATACTGCTTGCCGGTTTATCCTGTGAAAGCGAAGTTATGAAACTCCAGGTGCAGGCTATGGTTGGTGAATTAGAAATTGCTTTATCTGATTTATTGGATTTATTTGTTGTTTCCAGAAAGGGCCAGAGAGTGTTGTTCATTTTCTGCCTTGTTTGTATGCAGCTTTGTCAGTTTTCATATGGTTGGAGCCACTTGTAAAGCTCGACGTTAGACGGATGGTCCACGGCGAGCAAAATTAGCTTCAACTTCACAGCTTGAGCCTTCATAATGCACTCTCACACTTTAATACACTGTTTCCTTCTACCACAAAAGCTATCCATTAAACAAGCAGTATGTGCTTTCTCAAGTACCCCCCTTTTTTGGCTTACATAACTCGGCCCTGTACCTTTGAAGGTAATAGACTGTGATTGGCTGCGATCGGACGGATGCATGGAAATTGACACATGTCAGGTCAAGCATATCCAATAGGTTTCCTCAGAATCTGTGGTGGTTGATAAGGAAGGCATTAGTATTAATATTGCTCTTGCAGTATTAAGGATGGGGATTTGATCAAAGCCTGAACAAAATCTGATATCAAAATGTGACTTTTGTGACTTGAGTTCGTCTTTGGGATTTAAAAGAGCACATTGAAAATGAGATTCAAAACCATGTTTAATAGTGGAAACAGAAAGAACATTTGAAAACTTAGAATGTTATTTATTTATTATTTATTTATAAATTATTTGAAATGTATATCGGATTGTACCCTAGTATTTCTAGATCCTAAGTTTCCAAATGAGCGCCTTTTATCTTTGTTTATCTTTTTCTTTCTTTTTTCAACTTTTTACTGTTATTCTGATATTATAATATGTAATTAAAATATTTTATTGCATTAAAATGCAAAATAAAAGCATTTCCACTAGTGGTCTCAGACTTTTGGACCCCATGATAGTTTGTCCCTAAAAGTAGATGAAATATTTAACTGATATTTACATTTATGCATTTAGCAGATGCTTTTATCCAAAGTAACTTACCATAGACCAATATTTCAGATGCAGAAAGTCTGTCTCTCTAAGTCTCTCTTGTTTTTGTATCATATCAGGACACAACTCTGTATAATGACATGGGTATGACACAGGTATTACAAGGAGAGGGTGACTTATGAGGACATAACCCATGTCCCCATTTTTAAAAACGCTTATAAATCATACAGAATGAGTTTTTTTGAGAAAGTAATAATGCACAAAGTTTCCTGTGAGGGTTAGGGTTAGGTGTAGGGTTGGTGTGGGGCCACAGAATATACAGTTTGTACAGTATAAAAACCATTGCACCTATGGGATGAACACACTTTACACAAAAACAAACATGCTTTTATACATTACACAACAGAAAAGAAGGTGAAAAAAGTTTTCTTAATTTTAATAAAGAAAAATGTTTGATGAAAGTGAGGTTGTGCTATACTTATTTTACAGTATATTCAGAGAAAAGCTTGGATTAATTAGATCTGTAGCTTTACAAAAAAAAAAAGTGCATTGAAATGAATGTAAATCTGAAGCAGAGTTTCTTAAAATGTAGGATGTTTTGAGCACTTTTAGGTACTTTGTTGCAGTTTTCTATTATTGCATAAACAGTTGTCTGAGAGCTTTCATCCCAGTCTTCTGTCCTCAAACGAAAAGATGAAAGAAATCCTTGCCTGACCCCAGACGTTTCCCTCTCAAGATTACAATAGCACTCTCATTACATTAATAAGTATGCAAAATGGCCAGCCTTTGATCAAACATGTGCCTTCAGAGAAAACATGCTTAATAAAATATTCAAACGATCACTTATCGAATGTGAAAGACATTATATTGAGTTTATGCATCATTGTTTTTGTATTGTAGCAGGTAAATACCCTTTGAAATCAAAACAGTAGTTTGTGACTTTTAGCAGTCAATAGGCATCCTGGGTAGATTACTTACAAATTGTAATCCATTACTGATTCCAGTTGCATCCATTACAGTACACATTTTAGGTAATACAATCTAACTACTTTCTGATTACTTTCGGATTGCATTTAACCTAATCACATTGATTTAAATATGGTAATCTTGTACCATATTGCTACAAAAATACAAAGAGAAAATATTTTCCATTCATTGTTGTGATTTTTGTAAATCCAGTGCTCAAACGCTATGTGTCCTCTCAATTATCTGTGGTCTTTGTGCTAATGTCCACAAAACTGGAACACTTTCTGAATGTCAAAAAAAAAAAAAAAGGTAGGCCATTTTAAAAAGGAAAATGTAAAGAAGAAAAATAAGAATTTGCAATAAGTATGATTTATGAATAATTTATTGCTATTGTTTGAACAATATGTATTCATGCAATCAATAAAAAAGTAAACTAAAAGCTATTCAGGTTTGCTGTTTCCACACATTATTATTAGTAGTAGTACAGTCTTCAGTACCTCAGCTATGAATATGCATGTTTAGTGTTTATATTTTGTCAGCTGTGTGATGGAGAGCAAAACCATGACAACAAATGTAATTAAATGTCTATGTATTGTCCAGCAGAAAGCAGAAAACAGAGTTGAACACGCTGCGTGCTTCAGTCCACATCATCATAAAACACAATTATGTTGTGAACATGACACTGCATTAAATCTACAGCAAACTACCCGACTTAAACATATAGTAATTAACATACATTTTAAAAGAATTAGCTAAATTTAAAACAGTGTGGATGCATGATGTTTAATACTTTGGGTGTTGAGTTTGAGAACTTACTTGTAATAACCTACATTGCGAAATTGCTGCTTTTGCCTACAGTTTTAGGGCTTTTAACAGGTGCATAGATAGAATTAGATGTTAAACACATCAACGTTCCCCAAACTGGAATTGGTTGGCTTTTTAAGACCGAAAAGGGTCTTTAAATGTTCCAGTGAATTTTTCTGTCGGTTCGGTTTTGATCTAAACAACGCAACGCAAGAAAGATGCTATACGATCACAAATGCAGATGCTAATTAACATAATTCAGCTAAGATTAAGTGTTCATTGATTTATTGAGAGGGATGTGGCTTTTGTTTTCTGACTCATTAATTCATTAAATGAGCCATTGTTTGCCGTTTCAGTTCACGTTTAATTCCTCATTCATATCTGCGCTGCACCTTGCGAAGAAGCTTTGTGAACGTCTCATTTATTTGTAATCCTTTCTGCATTTCTCTTCTCAATCACATAATATTGTTAGTGAATGAAGACATTAGATACATCACTTAATAATCAGTCTCAAATACTCATGAATAATGCAGTCATTTGACTTCACTAAGCTCCGCCTTAAAATGCTATCGACCAATCCTAGCTTAGCAGCTGTTGCTGTGTGGGTAATTATTTGAGAAGTTTAAGCTCTTTCTAATGGATTTTTTTCTAGAGAAGGGATTCTATCCAGTGAGTGTATTATACTGTTGACTGGATATTAACCACACTTTAGCAAAAATGACATTATTCGGTTTAATCTAATGCAAGCAGGACTAACCAAAAGGGGCGGAGCTTAGCGAAGGATCATTTGTAATAGAAATTGCTGTGAGATTATGTTGTCAAGCATTGCTCTCATGATGCAGTAGTAGAAATGCTACAGAAAGGACAAGTCGCTCATTAAAATTAAGATGTGGTTTGTAATGAGTTCCCTCGCTGCATAGTGTTGCCAGGTTGGGTTTGTTAATATTGTGGTGTGATCCGCTGAGGAAAGTTGACTTCTGCTGTACAAGAAGCAGCTCAGTTGTTTACTGAAAAGTCAATTTGAGGTTAATGGATTTTCCTTTCGCTGTTTGAAACAATTTAGTTTTTTAATAAGTAATTTTCTTGGAAACTGTGATGCTTGACACCTGCGCAAGCTTTGCATATTTTAAATTAACTGTATTAATTGTCATAATTTCTCATGAAAAGTGATGTTGTGGCATATGTTAACAAAGTTCCCCTTTAACATTTTCTTTTCTTCTGAGATTCAGAGGTTAATTTAGTTTACTTTCCTCACTGTTGTGATCAGGATTTGCATTTCGAGGTTAAAATCACAAAGTGATGTTTGTAATATGTAGTGTTTTTGAAAGACGTCTCTTATGCTTGCCGAGGCTGCACTTATTAGATCAAAAATACAATAAAAACAGCAATATTGTGAAATATTATTACAATTTAAAATAACAGTTTGCTATGTGATTATACCTTAAAACGTAATTTATTTCTGTGATGCAATGCTGAATTTTCAGCATCATTATTCCAGTCTTCAGTGTCACATGATCTTCAGAAATCGTTCTAATATAATAATTTACTGCTCAAGAAACATTTATGATAATTATCAATGTTTAAAACAGTTGTATGGTATGTGTGAAAACCATAGTACATTTTTTTTTAGGATTATTTGATGAATAGTAAGTTCAAAAGAACAGCATTTATTTGAAATGTAAAATCTTATGTAACATTATAAGTAAATGTCTTTACTGTCGATCAATTTAAAGCATGCATGCTGAATAAAAATAGTAAGGGGTTATTTATTTAATTATTGTTGTCTGTGTCTGAAAGTTCACAATGTTTCTTTGTGAAAATCTTTTTTTACTTTCTTCATAGCGTGATGTCTCTTCTTTTCTTTCCTCTTGTCTTGTTTGTCTGTCGTTGTTCCTTTAGTCCTGGTGCTGCTGATCTTGACCCTCAAGCGTCACAGGAAGGGCCAGCTCATGTCCGAAGATGAGGAAGACATGCGGGACAACGTCATCAAATACAACGACGAGGGCGGCGGCGAGCAGGACACCCAAGCGTACGACATGAGCGCCCTGCGCAGCCACTACGACTTCCCCGAGGTCAAAAACTCAGACTCGGGCACCGAGCTGCACCCGGTCCCGCAGTGGATCCAGAACAGAGTGCTAGGAGACGGCGACCCGGCCGACTTCTCAGTTTTTAAAGGCTACATACGCAAGAAAGTGGAGCAGGCGGACGCAGACTTATCAGTGCCGCCGTACGACTCGTTCCAGACTTATGCATTCGAGGGCAGCAGCTCGCCGGCTCTCTCGCTAAGCTCCATCCGTACGCTGTCCACCACCTCGGAGCAGGACTTCTCGTACCTCAGCGATTGGGGGCCACGCTTCAGGCAGCTGGCGGGATACTACGTCCCGGCCCAGCCGGAGGAAGAAGGGTCCTAGCACCATCCTCTGATCAGCATCCGTATGTTTCCGTTCTCCCTGGAGTTCTGCATTGACGTTGTTTGGATCCCAGTCAGTCCGGAGAGTTTTAATGTCACACGTTACACTTTGTAAAGTGACTTCTCATCTTGTAGAAAAGTTCAAGGACAAATATTGAAGGAGAAAAACAAGTAGGCCGGGTGCTGGGCAAACCTCCAACATCTTCTCACCTGTCAGCGAGAGAAAGAGGAACGGGGCCGTGCCATATGCACCACGAGGAATACTCATTCTTTGCTTTTTTTTGTAATTTCTTTGCCCATCTGTGGAGATAAATGACTTTAAGTCACCAGGATCCGGACGGATTCAATGGAAAGATTTTCCAACATTTAAAAAGAACCTTAAAAAATATGTATTTAAACGATTTTTATGTATTTATTGCTTTCTATTTATTTATTTATTCATCCTGACAATGGACTGAAATACACAAATGGACAATTTGTCAGGGTGACAGACAGGGACTGAATATCCCGTGGGTAAAAAAAAACAAAGTTGAGAGGAGTTTGCAAACTATCAGTGATTGTAAATCAGTGTTGAAAATATTTGTATTTATTTTTTAGAAACTCTTTTTGTAAAATACAAAGCATTTCTGCTGGAGAAAAGTAACAGCTTTCGGGGCGAATCTCACAAAAACATTTCAAAATCACACTTCACCCCCAAATCAAGAGATTGAAATAAGAAATTACGTTTTGCATGAAGAAGATGAAGTCTGTTTTAAATGTGTTTATGACGATTAAGCATTTTGCCTCCAAAATTACTGTAATGCATCTAGATGTTTCACTTTTATTAGTTTTTCTTTATTGTCAGTAAGATTCACTGGACCGAAATATAGTTCAATATTGTTAAATTACGGCAGTTTTTATTGCAGTAATAAAAAATTGGTGAAATGTGCTTAATTGTCATAAAAAAAATAATGTTACCATATAAATAGGCTTCATTTACTTTCAGCCACCAGCAAAGTATAATCTAATATTTCTTTCTTTAGATTTTGGAGGGAAATATGATTCTTTGACAGGTTGTGTGAGCATTGGTTTTATCTGTGTTGTGTTGCTTTTCAACTAATTATCCAGATCACTCGTGGATGTTGCGTTCGGCATTGAATCTTTCCTGTAGAGACAGTTTTCAAGGGGAGTTTTGAAAGACAAGACAACATGGCACAATACACAACAAGAAACAAACGAGGCCATCTGACAGATCCTTTATCCGTTATTTTTTAGATATTCCAAAACATACATGTCCATTGATGATTTGTACATGTGCTGAGATGTTTCCAGATTGCTTTCCTTTGGGTGATTTGATTGGTTTTTGATCATTCTGTGTTGGGTTGAGGATGATGAACTAGAGACGGGTTGCAGTGGTCGTGTTTTTTCCTGAACCAACACCCTTAAATGTCCACCCAAAAATGCAGATGTATGGCTAAAAATACAATTGAATTCATCAATAAATATTTACAGTTTTTTAAAGGTTTTCTTGGGTGACTTTGTGGGCGACAGAAGATTGCATAATAGATGATAAATTGCACTAAAAACATGTCCCGGTCACATTTTTAGCCCAAAATCCAGAGAAAAGGCTGGGAAAATAAATAAAAAAAGACAGAGAATTTTTTTTTTTTTGGACCTTATTTTAATAATAATTAAACATATTTTGGTTCCAAATTCTCATTCTCATCTCTGTTAAGCATCCTTATTTATTATTATAGTTGTCCTTATCTGTTTGTTTTGTAATTCTCATTGAACTCCGTTGTTATTATCATTACTGTAATTTACTGAAATTACTGTATTCAGTAAATTACTGAAATATATCTGTAATGTATAAATAACAATTTAAATATCATAAAAATCTTTTTGGCGTTTACAATAATGCAAATTTTGTGTGAAAATGGTCATTTGGATTAATGCAATAATTTAATTTAGCTGAAAATGTCCTCACCATCAGTTCATTCAAGATGCAAATGAGTTTATTTCTTCATCAGATTTGGAGAAATGTTGCATTCTCATTCCGACGGCACCCATTCACTGCAGAGGATCCATTGCTAAGACAGTGATGCAATGCTACATTTCTCCATATCTGAAGAAGAAACCAACCCATCTTCATCTCAGATGGTCTGAGGTTGAGGATATTCTCAGTTTTCAGTTTTGGGTGAACTATGGCTTTACTGTCGATGCAAAACCAAGGAAGTGTTGCAATAAACCAACAATGATGCTGAATACAGGGATGTTGCTTTAACACACAGTGTAGCAGCAGATGTTCTCATTTTACTGAAGCTTGTTATTCCTTTCAGCCGTGGCTGCATCTGATGGATGATTTCTTATGGCAGTGTATAAACCTACACACGTCAGCGGCCACCCAGAGCAAGTCTAGAGAGACTTTCAAAACACAGCGTTCATTCAGAATCAAAACACTGATATAAAGGACATCAAAACAGCCTGAAATTACAATGAAAATGCAAGGCTAATGCAGGCTGAAGATAGAATCATACCGCAGATGATTCATCCAATCACCTCATGTTTTATTAAAAGGTAACGGGGAAAAGACAGAATGGAATTACGTGTTCTTTGACCCTGATCTCCATTGACAGTCGTCCATGCGGGATCATTATGCTGTTAAAGGAATGCTGAAGCCCTGGAGCCATAATGAAATCCTCATCAAGCAAATGTCACGGAGAGGCAGCCACTGACTAATGCAATGACAGACGCCCAAAAGAACAAGAGTGTGTATTGCTCCAAGGCAATGTGTGTGTGTGTGTGTGTGTGTGTGTGTGTTGTCCTCAATGTTTAATTTAAAGCACACAGTTTAATTCCTCTGTCAACTTTCTCTTGGAAACAGTCTAAGCATCGGACTTTGAATTCATGAATTCTTGACATTAATTTGATGCAATCATTAGTAGTGAGATCAAATTGTAATTCTGATCAACAATCATTTTCATTTTATGTCTGATATTTCAGATCAGTGTTGTTATAGTATTAGTTATTATATAGTATTAATTAATATTTTGAATTTGATATTTTCCGTCCTCCTTTTTATTTTAGATAATTGTAGTTATTTTGTTGTGCGCTTTTAGAATTGTTGTTAGTTTAAATTTTACACATTTATTTATTTTACAAATGTATTTTTATTTCAAGTCACTTTTATCTAGTTTTTATATTTTATTTTAGATTTCACTGAAAATGTTACATTTAAGTTTTTTCCATATAATATTTAAATTTGATATTATTAAAACGATTAAAGAAAACATTTTAATAATTTTAGTTTTAGTTAACCTATAATAAAACCGTTCTAAACTATTTGATATGAATATCTGAGTTGAGATTAGCATCAGTCCCACAGTGTTGATCCCAGTGATAAAATCAGCCAGAACGATTTCTATAATTGATTGTGCACTGAGACACAAAATCTAATCTATCTACAAATACTGATGTTAATTTGACAGAGCAGAACATCATTCCGTGAAAACAGAGCCAGAATGATTGTCTGTGTGGAGCAAACATACGTTTCAGATCAAGCGAGTAGAAACATTGTTCTGTGTTATCTTCCTTCATGAGAGAAATGATCAGCGTTTGTTTGCACGATCAGGATTTGTTTGTGAACAATTATAAACAGATATCCATCGAGTCGCTCTGATAGAAGAGCAGAAGAATCATCTACTTGGATACTCAACGTGTTGGACTTGACACAAAAACGTACACCTACATCATTCCTCCAGTCTTCAGTGTCACGTGATCTTCAGAAATCATTCTAATATGAAGATTTGCTGCTCAAGAAACATTTCTGATTATTATCAATGTTGAAAACAGTCATGTTGCCTAATATTTTTGTGCAAACAGTCATACTTTTTATTTCTCAGGACGTATAAAAGAACATAATGCATTTGAAATAAGAATATTTTGTGGCATTATAAATGTCTATAATGTCACTTCTGATCAATTGATTGCATTCTTGCTGATCAGAAGTAATAATTTAAATGAATAAATAATAAAGTCTGTTCCTCAAACAAAAACTTTATATGACATCAGAAGACTATAATATAGTGCACAGGTCTTATTGACTACTTTTGGCGTTTTATTCATTATTTTTAACAGCTAGCTGTTACAAATCATCATTTGCACTCATTGAACTGAAAACAGTAAACTGTACATTCTTCTAAACATCACCTTTTATGTCCACAGAAGAAAAAAAAGTCATAAAGGACTGTAACAACATGATGGTAAGCAATTTTTTTCTTAAAATATCCCATTTATTGAGCAGTACTGGCTGTGATTCGCATGCTGTTGTTGCTGTTTTATAAAAGCAACAAACCCTTCACCTGTGTTAAAATCACAGGTTTTAGTGACTTATTGTTTCAGTATGATTCTCTAATCAACTTCTAGTGACTGTTAGTCGGTTCAAAAAGGTGAAGTAGTTTTCTCACCTCAAGCACTGTGAGCATTCGTCAGCATTCAGCGATTGCTCCTCCACACCGTCATGACAGTGCTCTGGACATTTCCAGCACTAATTAACAGTGGCGACATCCACTTTGTAGTTAGATGAAAGAACACAGCAGCCAATTTACACCCTTTACAGTGGCTGTGCAAGCATCATGCACACTAATAAGGGCACAGAGTCAGGGCTGAAGTTTGCGTGCCTCAATTAGCTGGCCATGTTACGCTGTCAGTAATGGAGTAGCCTTACATAAAAAATGTAACAGTATGATACTAAAATAACCGGTTATAAGCTTAGTGCAAAGATTTTTGATTGTGTAGTTCACGTGCCAGTCGAGAATCTAGCACTGAGATGAATGGGAATGCTAATGGATGTCTTTCTCCAGCTATTACAAACTCTTTCAGAGATGGTGGGATAATGATGTGATTCTGAATGAAACGGAGGAGGAAGTGTGGTAATCTCTGCTGTAAGTATAATCTGCAATGGAAATGCATATGATGTATATTTGCATCCCTGCTGCGTGTGTGTAAAGTGTGTTATTTACTTCACGCTGAGCTTATTTCATAGCTCATCATGTTTGGCAATGCAAGAGACATAAATATCCAACTGTCAATGCTTGCTTTGTTCCTGGAATTCAGCAAGGAACGGGTTCACCATGATGGATTCTAAATCTGTTTTCTGCAGCATCAGAAGCGAGGAGCTCGGCTTTTATGAAGAATGAAGAATTAATTTTTATGAACAAAAAGAGCCACGCACACTCTTCCCTGTTCCTGGAGGGGATAAAAAAAAACTGTGAATGGGCCACATCAAAAAAAATAAAACACATCAGCAGTCGACATGAAATGCTGTTCCGGACCCATTGGACTTCAGTAATGTCACACATTTCTGAGTGAAAGATGGTTTTTAATAATGTAGATTTGATTTTTTGATCTGTATCTATACAGAAAATGTGACATGAGTAGAGAAGAGAAGCTGTGAAATTGTGAAATATTTTTACAATTTCAAATAACTGCTTTTTGGTTTAATACACTGTAAGATATAATTTATTCCTGTGATCAAAACGGATTTTTTTGCATCATTACTTGCAAATGTGCGCTTATGTATAATTTATAAAAGCTGAGCTGAAATTAATTCATATTTGCATCAAATGATGTATGTATTTATATATTTTCTTGTGTGCAGGTGTGAATTCTACTGTTAACTGTGATGTAAATAGGGTTAGGGTTAGGGTTAACGCGCACACACAAGCTGTTATGAGCCGCTGTGTACACACACACACACACCTGTTGTTCTACCAGTTTGACCCATTCTCAGTGTAATCTGCTTTCTAAATGTTTACTGACAGATTGCAGTCCTGCAGCTTTGTTTTGCATCGAGGCCTTCCTCACTGGTACGGAGAATTCACACAAAGCCTGTTGGGAGCTTCATGCTTCATCTGCCCATTACCCAAGAACCTAGTCATGTGTTACTGATGGGTAAGTGACGTCAGCAACCTTTTAGATATGAAGTGGTATTTATAATTAATTAATGCATTAATAATGTTTTAATTACATAATGTATGAATTAATCTGCTATTTATTAATATGTATTAATATTACTTATTTACTATTTATTTAAATATTTATATATTTAAATATTCAGAAAAAATATATAAATTATTAATCAAAATTATATATGTGTGTGTGAATATATATACATATATATATATATAGTGTGTGTCTTCTCATATTTATTATATATATTTCACTTTAACTCCATATTTCTTTCTATTTAATTCAATATGTCTAATTAAGTTAAAATATAATATAAAAAATATGGAATTAAAATAAAACAACAATTTATATAAAAATGTATATACATACAGTATTAATGACAAATATTTGTATATTTATTTTTATGTTTATGTATTTTATTACTCAAATTACATAACAATTATTAATTACTAATGTATAAATTATATATATATATATATATATATATATATATATATACACTTACATTTATATTTATTTAGCTCGTTTTCTTATATACAATACTAACAAAATTCTGTAATTTATATATATATATATACATATATTTTCTATTATTAATTATTATTATTATTATTATTATTTTGAATTGATTTATTTAATTATTATAATTTTTTGTTTTTTGAGTGCACTATTCTTTAAAATTGCTTTCAACAACTGGTTTACATGTTGATATCACCTCCTCAAGACCAGTTCATCCCCAGCAGACATCTATTTTAGTGCACAGACTCAGGTCAGCATTGAAAGCATGACTGTGAAAGCAGCATAAGTCACTTGACAATGGATGTAGTTTGATGACAGCATAAGCAGAAAGTGTCCAGCAAGCACTCTGGAATTCAGGTTCCCATCCACAATGAACACCCTCAAGATTTATTGTCATATTAATGGAATTCCATGCACACCGAACTCCGGTGGGTGGACGGATCTTAGCACATCTGTGGCTGGAAGTGTCAACGCTGCAAAAAACATCAAACCAAATGTTTAATTGCTGACAGACACACATGCACATTTGTTCACAGTTGTGCATTAGTGAAAAATCAGAGCAAGAATTCTGGATCGATATATGGACTAAGAGAGCTGTGCTACAAGTAGCTTTACATCTGGTGCATTAGCCCAGTGTTTTTACTATTCAGTTAGCAAAAGACTGTGATTGATTATAGTTTGTATAATAGCTTTAATATTATAGCTTTATTAGATTTCAAATGTCTGTATAGATTTTATAAAGCTTTAGATTTTAGTTTGAAGTTTTTTTGTTTTACTTATTTTAGTGCTCCAACTTAAAAAATATGAATATATTTTTCCCTGACTAAGGATTTTCATATGTGAATTGGAATTTTCGAATCTTGTTGATATTCGCCTGATAGTCGAGTCATATGTTTTGGGGGCAGGGCAAAATACATTACCAAGGGTCAAGTCAGACATAATTACGTTAACACACAGGGAACATGTGTAACTGACACCTTGCAGATGCAGATGGGTAAAATAATGTTTTATGCTTTGATTAAAAGATAGTTAACATTAAACGTCAGCAAAACCCTAATAATAAAACATAATTTTCAAATAATACTGTTTTTGTGTGTTACGGAATGTAGTTTTAAGAGTTTTTTGCCGTTAATGTGCTTGTTTAGACTTAACATAACATTCAACCCTCATGAACCCGCCAAGATCAGCCTCACCTCGGCCAAATCTTCTGGAAGTTGCAATCGGCTTAGATGTCTCTTTAATGGTGAAACATGAGATATAATTTGTTTTGGGTAAATCTCACGGGCAGTCTTTGGTCTCATTAATCTATTATTTGTTCCAAAGCGAATAGTTTTGGCTGAGGGCAAAATCTTAGTGTTATATTTAATGTAACATCACTGTTGTATATCAAAGCGCTGCCTTTGTACTTTGGACTGAATTGCCTAGCAATTTTTATGATGACTGTTGTAGTTGTTCATTAAATATTATTATTTAATACATAATATTTTACATAGTACTGAAAAACATTGTGTTTGGTCGTGATGATGATTTTAGTTACATCATTCTGCCATTAGATGGCGACAAGAGAGTGTTTTTCTGATTAAGTCAGCATTAAAGACTTTTATATTGAAAGAGATTGAAACAGATGCTATATTTTTTTCTTTTAATAATAGCTTGTAAGATGCAGTTAACAAATGCAGTGTTCAGCACTGTCATCGGAAATCACCTTTAACAGATGAAAGGACAGTACGACAAAGATATCGCTTTCCTCAGTGGATTTTCAGGGTTTTTAAACAAAAGAGGGTTTTTAAAGACACTCCAGTGTTCTTTCATATTCATTTACACACTTGTGCCATTGAACTATTGTTTAAACAAAATATAACACTGGTAGTCATGAGATATATCTGTAAAATATATATGTGATTACCTGTGGTTGAATCACAGCCATGCCCATTTACAGCCACAGCCATACAGTATCTCATGGAGTTTGATATTGCTCATATATGTATATATACATTTAAGGTAAATTAAGTTTGCTTATTTTAGTTTTTAATGCTATTATATTATATTCTTTTATTTCAATTTATATTATTTTATTTATATATTTCAATTTCATTCATTCATTCATTCATTCATTCATTCCCCTAACCACTTTCCCTGACCACCTTATACCCTTGTTTATCCCTAATATTATAGGAAGGCACAAAGAACGTGCTCATGTATAGTTTGAAAGGACCTGAATGGTAAAGTTAGCTGTAAACGCATGGCATGTTTAGATTATGAATATATATATTTTTTTTAATCACAAAAAGACGCTCACAGCTTGTTGTGAATGTAATCTATTCAACAAAATGAATGGCCAGTTCAAATGAACCCAGACTTTAGCTCTTTAGATGAAGAGTTTTGAGTTTATTTGATGTGGACTGCTGCAGGTATCTTCATCAGGATTTCCAGTCACTCTTGAACAATAGCCACGTTTGAGTGAGGTGAGCAGGATAATGCTGCAAAACTCATGTTCTTAAATTAAAGTCGATCCCCTGTAATCCAGCTCATCTGCACTCAACGGCTGAGACCGCAGACAAGACCAATACCTGGAAACACGGCCTCCACTTGTCTTTTTTAATTAAAATTAGCAGTATATAATGGGTTTTTCTGCTTTGGTGGATGCAGTGGAGATACTACACTGTGGAATTGGAATTAAAAACTTGTTTGTGTTATGTATTATTATAGTATTTATTCATATTTTGAATGAGCTCTTATTGTAAAATATATAAGTTTTCATTTTAATTTTAGTTTGTTTTAGTAATTTTGTTATGCGATTTTGAGTTTTTTGTCATTTTAAATTTTCCAATGCAGCATTTAAAATTTTTAATTTCTATTCTTAAGTTCCATCTAATTACATTTAATACGTATATTATATTTTATTTCAGATGTATGGCAATTTTAAAGAAATAATTGCGGTCACCTTATTTATTTAGTTGTTTGTTTAGTCTAATTGTTTATGCCATGGGATGGAAATGACCATATATCAGGCATATATATGATAAACGGTCATATTGAGATAAATAATTGAAGAGCTGACAAACATTTGTGGCAAATAAAGGTTTTTTTTTACTTAATTTATTGTATTTTTTATTTTATATGCATTTTACATGCTATCAAACATTTATTTGCTTTCATTATATCCCACACAGCTTCATTTTTAGTTGTCAATTCAAACATGCGTCTACTCTTTCTAAATGCTGTATAGTAATTTATAGAGATGTGGTGTTAGGAATGTGTGGATATATATCAGTTCATGTATAGCAGCAGAAGTGCTCAGGAAGCCTGTATGTGTGACAAAGTGTTCTGTTCACACTTACTTCCCTCTCACCCCTGGCATTTGTCAAGAGGAGTGACAGCATGAAGACAAGACCATCATGCATTATTGAAGAGCGGGGCCGTCACACACAGCCTCTCTTTCATTATCTGAGAGCAGTTAAAGCAATTGTCCTCTCCAAACACTGGACAGCGCTGTGCTGGGTTCTGTTAGCGTGTTGTAAACTGAGTTTTATGGATTATCCTATAGGAGCTCATCAGCTGATGCAGCAGAAATCACTGCCATACAGGAGAGAGACACATGGGTCAATGTTTAATAAGTTTCATTTTTGGTCAGCTGAACTCCTTTGAGACTAAATTTTTTCTTGAAGTCCTTTTGCGATTTTAAGATAATAGCTAAATAATTTAAGTTATAATTAACTAAAACTAAAACCATAACAAAAATGTTGTTTAAAAAAATTGTAATTTAACTTGATGTACTAAAATAACTAAAAATTAAAAATAAACAAGAATAACATTTTAAATAAAATAATTAATTAATAAAATTATATAGGTATAACAAAAAAGTAATAAAATTGACAAAAACACAACAAAGGGCTCAACTTGAACTAAAATAAAAAAATAAAAATGGATGAAAATAAAAATTAAATCATTCTTAATAAATATTATATTAGCATTTCGAGTTCATGGGTTCTATGAAGTTAGAATGCATAAAATATTTAATCCTATTTAGTAAGTGATTAATTTTGATGTTTAATTTATTTAAAAAAAAATTAATTAATTTTCATTTATTTATAATTTTATTTGAGCTATTTAGCTATAACTATATTTTTAATTTACTTTAACGTGTACAAAAGTAACTAAAATCAAAATAAAATGTAATAAAACAATATATATATATATATATATATATATATATATATATATATATATATATATATATATATGAACAGTATGAATTAACTGAAATTAACGATGTATTTTTATTATTGTTGTTGTTTTAGCTAATTGTCAAAGTAACTGTTTTTTTTTTGTAATTTAACTTGATGTACTAAAATAACTAACCATTTTAAATAAACAAAAATAACATTTTAAATAAAATAATTAATTAATACAATTATATAGGTATAAAAAAGTAATAAAATTGACAAAAACACACAACAAAGGGCTCAACTTGAGCTAAAATAAAAAAAAATAAAAATGGATGAAAATAAAAATTAAATCATTCTTAGTAAATATTATATTAGCATTTCGAGTTCATGGGTTCTATGAAGTTAGAATGCATAAAATATTTAATCCTATTTAGTAAGTGATTCATTTTGATGTTTAATTTATTTAAAAAAAAATAATTAATTTTCATTTATTTATCATTTTATTTGAGCTATTTAGCTATAACTATATTTTTCATTTACTTTAACGTGTACAAAAGTAACTAAAATCAAAATAAAATGTAATAATATATATATATATATATATATATATATATATATATATAAACAGTATGACTCTAAGTTCAAATTAAAATTCTCCAAAAAAAAAAAAAAAAAAAACATTAACTTATTTAGTAAATGATTCATTCTGATTTATTGTATTCATTTACAGTTGTTTTTTTTTTTACATTTTTATTATTTAGTTAATTGTCAATTCATGAACCTCTGTTTGGGAAACTTGCCGGCTGGTGTTATTTAGAGTATTAAAAGTGTGTCACTTTTTCAAGTCTCCAGTCAGCACTTTCTGAGGAAATCACCCTCTGGATGTCTTACTTATAGCTATATGTATTATTTAACATTGAAGCACTTCACCTTTAACACCAAACCAGGTTTAGATATTCTGCTTCCATCCACCATTGATTTTTTATTTGTATTTTTTTCTCCTCTAATATTCCTCACCCTTTGCTGTGAAGAACCAGCCATCACCAGCGCTGTCCTATGGGACGAACCGCACAAGATGATATTCAGCCTTTGAAAATTCTCAACCATCCAGCCGCTTGAGCTTTGTTTCAACGCTCAGTGTCTGAAAGTCATTTCCATCTCAATGACGCACATCTCAACGCCCCTCCAACAGAGATATAACAAATAAGCCAATAATTAGACGTGATTCCGTCTTGAGGACCCCATATTAGCATGATAATGAGAAAGTAATTAGTCATACCTCCAAGAGAGAGAGAATTCACCGGCTTCACAAAGTCAGGTATATTGTTATATCACTTTTCCAACTGTTCTGATTGAAAGAATTGTCATGTCGTAAAACTCATCGGCACCTCGGAGGAGCCTTTGTGACTTTACGAAATGAAATAATGTGCAGCGCAAGCTGGGTATTTGGACGAGCAGAATTACGGGGCGAGGGGAGTAATTACATTTTATTGTTTCCCACGTTCACCTCTGTTCTCCAGCCATAGTTTGTCACGCTCCTCGCCATCCTGAGAACATCCTTTGTTATGGCACTCTCGTCCCCCCGTACACTAAATTTGATCATTATACAAATCAATTTCATTTTGGGTGAAAAAGCAGGGAGTTGGCAAACAAAGATGGATGAAAAGGATGCAGGGGGGAGAAAATTGGAACCAGGACTGGGGTCCTGGATGATTTTTTACGCTGTAAATTAAGTTCTCTTACTTGTCTTGTCAGTATGTCAGTTTTACAGTATATTGCACATGCATTTTTCAAGAGTTCAGATAAAATTTTTTCCTGAGTTTGTTCAAATTTGAGAGTCTGAGAGTTATAATTACAGCATGACACTATGACAATAACATACTTAGTCAGAAAAGGAGCTGAACTGCAAGCCAAAGGGTTAAGGGTTGATTTAACAGCCATGAAAAAAAAAAACCTTTTAAAATCTCAAATGTTTCTCATGATTCTCCTCAGAAAGTGACTTTTTCAGAAGAGATGTAAATAATGGCTCAGGATCCTTGTTATCATGGTGGAAGAGCTTCATTTATGACTGTTCATGCACTGACCGTCATATATTTAAGATTCTGCCGGGTAGTTTTGAGAGTAATGTTAGGGAAGTCGTGGCCTAATGGTTAGAGAGTTGGACTCCCAATCGAAAGGTTGTGAGTTCGGGTCCCGGGCGGCAGGAATTGTGGGTAGGGGGAGTGCATGTACAGTTCTCTCTCCACCTTCAATACCACGACTGAGGTGCCCTTGAGCAAGGCATTGAACCCCCAACTGCTCCCCGGGCGCCGCAGCATAAATGGCTGCCCACTGCTCCGGGTGTGTGCTCACAGTGTGTGTGTGTGTGTGTTCACTGCTCTGTGTGTGTGTGCATTTCGGATGGGTTAAATGCAGAGCACAAATTCTGAGTATGGGTCACCATACTTGGCTGAATGTCACTTCACTTCACTTTTTTTTTTTTTTTTTAGTTAGTGGCTGATTAGGTTGAAGTGAAGATGAACAGTAAAGACTGAGTTCACAGCTGATTTGATATTAAGTTAACAAAATCAGTGAAGACATTATTTATTATGGAAACAAATTAGACCCTCTTTCTGTTGTATATATTGACATATATTTGCATTGCAGTTTTAGCTAATGACAAATAAATAATTAAGTAATAGTAGAGTTATTTATACATAGCGAGAGAGAGATTTTACAGTAATATTATATAGTTCCTATTGTGCAATATGAATATTATATTTGTATTTATTTAATATTTACATATAGTAACTAACATATAGTGTGTAATATGAATATTGTGATTAATATGATTTTTGGGGGGGAAGTGTATATTTATGCAGAATTTAGTTAAAATTATTAGTTATTTGTTGTATTTATTAATACACAAACATGCAGTTTATATTATATACATTATTATATGGATGGTTGATATTACTCTAAATTATAATAGTGCTTTTTGAAGGTGTACATTTATCAATTACTTATATATTATTTATTTTAATATGTATGTCAATGAAGTTTGGATTTTATGAATTGGTCATAAATTGATTATTTTATTCTTTCATGTTCATTTGTCAACCCCTGGGCACCGTCCAGAATGAATAATAAAGGAAAAATAATTCTCGAACATCTCCGGTTTGCCCTTGACCGGGTCACATTATCCTGGAGCTGCTCCTAAGGATTGCACACACAATCAGTCTTCTCTAAGTCTCAATCCACGTCACAATCAAGTCATTCAGAAATCTGCATGACGTTCTCCTTCACGTCTTTCACTGACAGATGAATTTATTTCCAGAGCGTCTGATGTCAAGCTTGCTGCTTTTCCCAATCAACTTAATTGAATTGTTGGTGGGCAGAGGAAGCCAATATTATTGTGAAACTTACGGATTGATCAAAGCAAGGCTCCCACCGAGTGGGGTCATGACCTCTCTCCACATGCGCTGCTGACTCACGCCAAGCTGTCTCAGCATGCCTGCTGATGCCAACGGCACACACACACACACACACACACACACACACACACACACACACACACACACACAGTCACACACAGTCACCATTGGCAAGGTTAGCATCCTCCCCTCCCTCCTGTCATTGATTTAAAATAATGAGGATGTCACTTTGCACTGCAGCATGCTACAGAACCAAGTGTTTTACCATGAGACAAATATATATATATATATATATATATATATATATATATATATATATATTTGTCTACAGTAAGCTAAATTAAACGTATAGGCCTACAAGAACTATATATGTGGCCAAATATGAACATTGCTATATTATATGAACTGTGAGTTTTTTTTTAAATGCATTCACATTCAAGGCTTAAGAGTTGTTCTTCATACTGTCAGCGCTGCTGTAACCTGTCCTTTTCTTGAGCCTATAGCATTTTTATAAACAAGCAAATAGTGCTAAGGAGGTAGAGAGGAGACTCGGTCATACGTCAGCATAACATGACAGCATCATTTATCTTTCTGTTGGTACCTCAGAAGGCTTGCAAAGTTTCACCGGGGACATCTGATACTGTACAGTTCCTCTTCACAAACCTAAAATAATCGCACATGACTTTGTTTCGGTCCCTCAGAAATTGGCAGCGATTTAAGATAGCAGAGGTCTTAATGTATTGCAATAAGATCCAAACCGTAATATGTAGATCTACAGAGAAAACTTCAAAACTACCAGAAAGTAGCTTTGCTACAAATCAAATAGATGCATCAGATCGGGTTTGACAAATAATGGTGAAAATAATAATAATAATAAAAGAAAAAAAATTCAGCATTTTATGTGTCTCTCTCTCTCGCTCTCTCATTTGCAGCTTGACGGATGCGGTCACAATGAATTGATGTTGTATGTGTTATTTTGGTCAACAAAAGCAATTAAGTCTGAAATATTTGGAATGGCATGAGGGTGAATAAATAATAACAGAATTATCATTTACACTGCTCCTTTGAAAATGTTTTCCAGTGATGCGACAGTAGCTCAGCAAAACACTGCAGCAAGGTGGAAAAGTGCTGCAACATTGTCTTCTGTCATGCTCTACTGCGTATGCAGCTTTGGAGATCAAACACTCTCCTTAAATGTCCACTCTTTCATATGTAATTTTGGGAACCAAATTAATCTAAGTGAATTACTTAACCCTTCACAAATACCCGCCCCCTTGGTTACTGTTTCTACGTCTGTTGACCCATGGCACTCTCAGGCCACACATCACATTCTCACGCAATGAAAAATACATCACGGAGCAAAGAGGACGCTAACAACTTGCCAACAGACAAGACAGAGCAGGTTACATTTGGTATGAAACAAAGTCTCAGCTTTAAAATTTTGTGTTTTTTTTAAGACGTCCAAACAATAAATATTGTGGCTCTTTAAAGTCGTGACATATATATAAT
This sequence comes from Carassius carassius, assembly GCF_963082965.1. Lineage (NCBI taxonomy): Eukaryota > Metazoa > Chordata > Actinopteri > Cypriniformes > Cyprinidae > Carassius > Carassius carassius. Next base: position 1,880,657 of record NC_081764.1, read on the forward strand.
TATATAAATTATAGATTCATTTAAACATGATATTTTGAAGTACAACTCTTGTCAGAGAAATACTATATATACTTATTTATTTAAACATTTTTCGCTTTCAGATGGCTAATCAACCTTGCAGCCTCACCAAAATTAAATATTCCACGATTCTCAAACCAATATCCATCAAAACAACATTGCACGGAAGAAAAATCATTCATTTATCAACCTAAAGAGTGCAGGTTTGTCCTCTGGTGCTTGACTCTTGTGAGAAGTTCATCAGGCTAATACATCAGCTCCATTTTTAGCTAATGCCTGCGAGTCAGTGCTCTCCTCGCCAATCGGTGAAAAACGATGGTTATTACATGGATGCCCATTTAAAGTGCTTTTGCTGTTTTACAGCAGGTGTTCTGCAGTTTTTTCTCTCTCCTGTCAAGCAGTTTAGCATACTTATGAAAATGATCACAATAACATTCTGCGTGTGGAGTTATGGGATAAATCTCAGCAGCTGCAGCGGCCAGATTTCAGTCCATAAACACATCAGCCTCTCCCTGACATAATTTATATGGACTCACAGTCTATGAACACTATGAATAATACACAGTTTATAAACACTGCTTATTACATTCACTGTACATCTACACTATATGTATATACAGTATATACAGACCATTAGTGTGAATGCTTCTATACATTATTACATTATTTACATTATTTTCTTATTTAACATTTTGTAGATTATATTATTAGTGTTAAAATGTCTTTTTTTATTTTATGCCATAACCTTTTCTTTGTTTTTAAATGTTTAAACAATTTAACTATTTCCAGATTTAAATGTATTTAAATCAGCCCATTTAAATAGTATGCTTGTTTCTCCTTCTTTTTGCTGTTTAAGTGAGCTTGAAATGGAAGGATATGTGACAATTAATTATCAGCGTCTTTACATCATTAGTTTTATTAATGTCATATGCAAATAAGAAAGGCAGTGATTTCCTTGCTGTCCCCTAGATGTGAGTAAACAGATCATTACACTTCTGCTTTCTGAGATAAAGTTTAAAATGATTTCCACTGTAAGTTAGGAAACCCATGATTAAGTACTGTATCATCGGACTGAAACCGCTAGTTGACATTTGAGCACAGCAGAGTGGATTCATCTTGAAAACATGCTACAAACATGCAAGCAATGTGTTAAATTACACTAGGTTAGAAACATGCTAACAGTGTGTTATTGCATGCTAGCAACATGATAAAACATTCACAACTTCCCATGTTAGTAGTCATGCTAAAACATGCTAGTAAACATCCTAAATATAACAGCATCCTAAAATATGTAAGCAAATGTGTTAAAACATGCTAACAACATGGTAAATCATGCCACAAAACAACAAAACTTGCTAGGAATGTGCTAAAACATGATGTTAGCAACTTCTAGTTACAAGCTAAAACATGCTAACAACATGATAAAACTTACAAACAATACCTTAAAACAAGTTAATAAATGTGTTTAAACATGCTACAAACATGCTAACATGTTAAACATTGTCAATCATTAAACATCCTAATTTTACCAACATGTTAAAACATGCTAGCAGTGTGCTAGAACATGCTAGAAAATGTAACCAATGTGCTAGCAACATCACAAAATGTGTTCGCTAATGAGTAAAATATGGAAGCTACGTTCTAAACTATGTTAACAACATGGTTAATCCATGCAACATCTTCAGCCTAATATTACCAACATGCTCAAACATGCTAGCAATGTGCTAGAAATGCTAACTTCTAGAAACAAGTTAAAACTTGCTAAACATGCTAAACGTGCTGTCGGTGCTTAACTGCATGGTATCTTACAGATAGCATGGCTTTAAAACCCTCAGACTTCCAGCTTTTTAGACTACTTAAGTCTTAAATTTTTAAATGGTACAGTTTGTTTAACTATAGTTTAAACATTTAGACTAGGTTCTCTCAGGGTAACATCAAAGTTTTTCTGCACACTTGGGACCACAAAAAAAAGCCATGAACAGCTACTATAGATTAAGCATCACTTGAGTGAATGGTCAACATTGACATTTGACCACAGCAGAGTGGATTCACTATGTCAAATCAATAACCTACCCATAAGATGGCAGATGATTATGAAAACGCAGTCATTGTCTCATTAGCCTTTTCTGACTCTCATATTCACAAAATCATGTGCATTTCATGTCATTTTTATTGCATACACATCCTTGTGATTTCAAATGTGTAAAAAACAGCATTTTGCTCTCTGCAGTTGAAATTTTATATATTTTTTACTAATTTTGAGGTATTCCTTACAGCTATATTTACCTACTTCTCGCAAAATGGAGATAATCATTTAACATATCACATCTGTGTTGAGCAAAACGTTTCATTACAGTTTTTTAAGCTTATAAAAGAGGGTAATTAAAACCAACCTGCACAATTATACAGCTTCGTGGCAACCAACCCCTTTAAATAAAGCTGCTTTTGTCCTTACTTGTATGCAGGCACATTATTAATTGCCATTATATACACAATTAACAAGACATAGTAATTACCCCCTCTCTCTTGCCTAATGGCATCCCCATGTTGAATGGATGAGAGTAAGATTAGTATCTTCCGAAGGGGAAGACAGCTGAAATAAATAATGGTCATTAGAGGGTGTTCCCCAATGTGTCTCGGAAGGCAACTTTCTTGTATCCTGTCTATTAGTTATGCTCGGATGCGCTGGATCTTTTCAGAAAACCACATTTACATTAGAGTTAAAAATAGGTGTGATGATAAATTTGATTGATAGAACCCAAAGCTTTATGTTAAGGTCTCACAACAGACATTAAGAATATCTACGTATGTCTGCATGTCACTGAACTAGGTTTGTTTCTGGGCAATTTTAGGTCAAGAAACTGAAGAGTTTTTCATATATTTTATATTATTGCCTTGAAATTCTATTCAGATTCTACTGTATAGGTTACATTGACTCCCAAACATCTTTTAGACCAGTGCAACTCAAGTCTCCTGTAAATATTTAGTAAAATATTGCAATATCTTAATGTAAGAACACCATATGCATAATTTGTATTAATTTTACAATTTTTTTTTTTTTTGGTCATAGCATAACTACACATGATTTACAAGAAAAAAGGAAATTGCTGCAGGAGAACATTGTGATCTACTATATGTTTTCGGCGAGTCATGACAGAAATGTTTTTTTTTTTCATATTTTTCCTATATATTACTGTACTAGTTTCTTTCCTCTGCCAAACATAAAATATTATATTTTGAAGAATATTGGTAACCAGTTAATGGTTGAGTTCCATAGAATGAAAATACTATGGAAGTCAATGACTACCATCAGCTGTTTGGTTACCAGCACTCTTCAAAATGTAATTCTTTATTTTTCCACGTATTATCCCTTAAAGACTGCAAAAAATGTCAAAAAATGCTATTTTATACTTTCATCCAAAATGAAATCAGTATAAGAACCAGTGTATTGTGTTTTTAGCGCCACAGCCGGTTACACCAGCACTGCAGTCTGATTCTGAGTTTGCTCTTTCCATAAGTCTTTCATTTGGGATGCAAGCCCACTTTATAAATACCATATTGATCGCTGTTCATGACAGAGGGCAGTTAGTTTAGAGTGAGGGCATACTGCTGAGAATTGCTTCAGGACTGATGGAATTTGGAAGTTCATAAACTATGTAAATAGTATGATCACACTGGGACACAGAATATGAATCTTGTGCAGTGAACTCATCCTATACATACATACATACACACATACATATACATACATATATAATGCAACATCAGTGTTTGTAGCTCATCATTGATTGAAGCACAGGCTCTACTCTCCAGCACAACGGTGAACCACAAAACTACATTAAACTAACAGATCTCTCTTGTGCAAAAACACATTAATACAGTTCAAATTCATATTTACTCTCCTTATCAGTTCATGACTTTGCATAACTTTTTTTCTATAAACATTCACTAATGTTTAAGTAAAATTAACTTGTTTTGTTTTTGGTTAATCTTACTGTTATGTTTTACAGTATATTGCTGTTTTTTTTTTTTTTTACTTAAATGAATGGTAATCTAAGCATGCTACAGTTTTTCTACAATTTGTTGCTATAAAATAATTACAGTTTATTACTGTTAAATTACCTAGCATGCTGTTTGTTCTTCATCTTACATATTTAACCCTTTAAAACCCACAGCAAAATCATCAGTTTTAAATGAACACTTATAATGTGTGCACATTACAAAGTGTTAGAGTAACACTGAATCAGTGAAGGTAATGAGATAATTCTGTGATTAATTAAGTGATGATTGATCATTAGTGAGGAACACCTGCTGTTATCAAGCAGAATCACTGAATGAAAGAGAAACACAGGAACTACAACTGACTTTGGCCACAGCCTTAGATGAAATCAACTGAAATAAAAGAAGACATTAAATCTCTCAAGATCTGATTAAACAACTCCTAAAACAGCATCTCCAGCCTCATTTATTACCAGATTGGCTTTATTCCTGTCAAATGTCTACAGGAGATCTTATTGAGAGTTACAGATAATTTTTCTTCACCACCATGATGGAGATTAGTGTTTACTTTAGTTGGGCTTTTGAACCTTGCCTTTTTAACATGATTTTTTTTTTCACTTCTGTAATAATGTGTTTTTGAAACTTGCTTGTTATAGCAAAAAAATATTCGAATAATAAAACAATCTTGTATTGTTGTTTATAGATTGATAAAACAATCACGTTCTCTCACTGAATATTGATAGTTGAACAGAACAAGCATTGTTGAGCCCTCAGTTATGAGAGACGATTAAAACACATCACCCATTTAAAAAAAAGCTTTGTTGTAATTTAGACATGCACATCAAGAATCAGCGTAAAAATCACAACAACAGTGACAATCTGCAAAATAAATAAACAAATCAGTTCTGAACATCACAAAACATGCTCAACACAAAAACAAAAGCAAAAATAAAAGCACATAGTAAGAAATCAAGAAAATAAGTGGACAATTCAGCGGCATAATTTATTCATGACACAATAAATGCTGGGAGTAAAGGGTGAGTTTTGTGCTGTGCTATTATATATGCTAATTCTTAATGTGTCTCTTTGAGTGTTAATAACATCATAGAAAAAAAAAAAAAATATATATATATATTTTACCACAAAACCGTTTTTAAATCCTTATTTCCCGGTTGTCACAACACAATCAGTCGTATTCTGTAAATCACTGGGAAATTCAATAAATATAAAACAATCATATAATTAGGCAAGGCAAGGCAAGTTTATTTATATAGCACATTTCGTACACAATGGTAATTCAAAGTGCTTTACATAAAAGAAAGTAAAATAATAATGAACAAGAATAAGACAAGCAATTTAAAAACTTTTAAAATTATTAAAACTGTACTTATTTAAAATGAATTTAAAACAGTTAGAAAATGATTTTACATAAAATTAAATTAAAAAAAACTGTGAAAATATATATTGCAATCAGTTCTGACATTGCACAGTGCTCATTCAATAAATGCACTGCTAAACAGATGAGTTTTAAGTCTAGATTTAAATGTGACTAGTGTTTTAGCACATCTGATCTCTTCTGGAAGCTGATTCCAACTGCGGGCGGCATAGTAACTAAAGGAGGACTCCCCTTGTTTTGTGTGAACCCTTGGTATTTCTAACTGACTCGATCCTAATGATCTGAGTGGTCTGTTAGGCTTATATTCAGTGAGCATATCTGAAATATATTTCAGTCCTAGGTCATTTAGTGACTTATATACGAGTAAAAGTACTTTAAAATTAATCCTAAATGTAACTGGAAGCCAGTGTAAGGACCTGAGGACTGGTTTGATATGCTCAGATTTTCTGGTTCTAGTCAGAATCCTGGCAGCAGCGTTCTGGATGAGCTGCAGCTACCTAATGGTGTTTTGGGGAATGGTGTTTTTGAGTCCATTACAATAGTCCACCCTGCTGGTGATGAAGGCATGAACAAGTTTCTCCAAGTCTTGGCTGGAAACAAAATATCTAATTCTTGCAATGTTTTTTAAATGATAGTATGCTGATTTAGTTACTGCTTTAACATGACTATTGAAACTAAGGTCTGTCTCCAGAATCACACCAAGATTCCTGACTTTATTTTTAGTTGTTTGACCCCTTGACCTCAAGGCATGCATTCACCTTGAACACTTCATCTTTGTTTCCAAATGCAATGACTTCAGTTTTTTCCTTGTTTAACTGAAGAAAGTTCTGGCACATCCAACTATTAATTTCATCAATGCATTGGCAGAGGGAGTCAATTGGGCTGTAGTCATTTGGAGATAAGGCTAGGTAAATCTGGGTATCATCCGCATAGCTGTGATAGGCAATTTGGTTCTTTCTCATTATTTGACTTAGGGGAAGCATATACAGGCTAAACAAGAGCGGTGCAAGAATTGACCCTTGTGGGACTCCGCATGTCATGGACATCCACTTAGACTTATGCTCTCCTAGACTCACATAATAGCCTCTCTCTTCTAAGTATGACCTGAACCATTTGAGTACCATCCCAGAAAGCCCGACCCAGTTTTCCAGTCTCTCTAGTAGTATGTTATGATCGACAGTGTCAAATGCAGCACTGAGATCTAGCAATACCAGCACTGATATTTTGCACAATTTTGCACAATATGAGTCACAATTTAAGTGAATATCATTTATTATCTTAATGAGTGCTGTCTCTGTGCTGTGATGCGGTCGAAAATCAGATTGAAAATTGTCCAGGTATCCATTTGAGTTTAAGTATTTGTTCAGCTGATTAAAAACAACCTTTTCTATAATTTTACCTATAAAAGGAAGATTATATATTGGTCTAAAATTGCTCAAAATGGTGTTATCAAGATTGCTCTTTTTCAGGAGGGGCTTAACAACTGCATTTTTTAAGGAGTTTGCTGGCAGTGGGAGGCAAAGTTTTCTTTTTGTAGTATTATTCCAGTCCCAAAGAGTTTTTAGTTTTAGCGTTTGTGCCAAAAATCTGTTTTTTGAGCACTGTGCTGATCTGCTGATGTAGAAGTCTTAGAAAAATCAGAGAAAAGTACAGAAATAAGAAGCAAAGCGCAGAGCAGTAAGCTAGAACGTCCGAACGGTAGCAAAGTCGGAAGCCAAATTAGACTCTGAATGAGTCCAGTGAGACTCTTAGTCTGTCTAGTACAACTATTAGAAACCGCCAACATGACATGACAAGCCATGACAATTTGCTCATTTGCAACAGATGCATCTTAAGGACAGTTATAGCAATCAAATAAAAGTTAATGTTCAAAAGTCAAAGGTCAGGAGCCCAACTAAAGCAAACACTGATCTCCATACTGGTAACTCCAAATAAAACAATAAAACAACATCATCTAAACCTATGTATTTCTCAATAAGATCTTCTGTAGATGTCTGACAGAAATAAAGTCAGTCTGGTTAGTAATGTGTGGAGCTGGTAAAGCTATTTGTTGAGTTGTTTAAATCTTCATTAGATTTCATCTAAGGCTGTGGCTGAAGTCAGTTGTAGTTCTTCCGTGTGTCTTGTTTCTCTTTCCTTCAGTGATCATGCTCGTTAACAACAGCTGTTCATCAGTGTCTGAATTCACTCATTAGTTTTCATTCTCTCTATCAGGTGGACTATTAGTAAACTCATCTAGGGAATAGTGAATGAGGGTGTAGGGTGTGATTTGAAACACAGCCTCTGAGTGTCGTCTTTGAATGCTGTTAATTCTCAATATATAGGAGCAGGCTACTTTCTCCAAAATTACAATATTACCCAGAATACACTGTTTTAATGGAAAACCACATGTTACTGTCAAAATTTTGTGGTTACAGCGATTTTTAACAGTGTATATGCCTTTTGTGAAGCTCTAAGCAGATCCTGAAGTATGCCGCTTTTAAAGGTAAAGATGCATTCATAAAATATTGTCAGAAGTAGAGTCATAAGGATGCTGGAGCCGATCACAGTCTCTTGGGACCATTAAATACTGTAGAGTGTTAAATAATGTAGACTTAGGGGTTTAGATGGAACTTTTTAATGACTCTAGTCTTGTTAAAAACTGACAAAAGTCAAATCCATGTCCTTTTTGAGTCAATAACAAATAGCATGAAACTAATTACTCTGGAACCGTAGGAAAATGTGGGAGAGCAATCGCAACACTTTAAAACTCCTGCTTTATAATACTTTGTAAGGCCTACAGTCTGTTTTCTTATGCAGTGAATGTTGAGATCCTCAGTATTCACTCTTCTCTCGCTGTAATGCTAATTGTATTACGGAGACATGAAGGACAAACTGTGACTAAAGGACAAACAAACACAGTTGTACTGATAGTGAATTTGACCCAGTAGTGAGACCTTGAAAAAATATCACTTCTACAAACATCAACAGGAGACACTTTTTTGGGACCAAATAAAACCATGATATGAAAATAAATTCAGTAAATTAAATGAAAACAAGGGAGGAAAGATATATGCAGTTCCCCTGAGACAGTGCTGGATGAAAGAAATATGAGCAAAACTAATTTTCTTATGGAAAATGGTCTCTGAAAGGATTTTTTTGGGGGGGGGGGGGGGCAAGGTAGGAGCTACACTATTCAGGATAAACTAACCTTTTTTTTTCTAAATAGGTTTATAAATGTTTAATAACAAAAATAATATAAGCAAATATCCCCCCTCCTCACCTTATATAATCAGCCTGCAATGACAATTTAGGTTGTGCTGATGAAGGGGTGGACAGCAAGCATGTTCTTGGATAGTCATTTTCTTTCTTGTTTACGAACTGCCAGCACTTATGCATCCCTCTCTCTCCCCTTATCTTTCATTTTACACTTGACCAAGCATCTGAAATGAACCTTGAGGAAGCAAACACCGGCACTGGCGATTATAATTTTTCAATCATTTTGAGAGCTGGTGTATTAGTGGAAATAGGTATCTCAGTGACTTGTTGTCGCTGTGATAAGAGGCCAGCATGGCTCTCATTAGCTGCACGCAGGATTAAGGGGCTAGAAGAGGTTATTTTGACCAGCAAGTGAATGCATTGTAATGAGAATCCAATGTAGGAATATAAACACACTTGGACATGCACTTTAATCAGAAAGGAGGAGTCCTTTCCTCCACTCTTTCTCTCTAGATCTAGAATTTGCTTATGATATTTAATCTGTGTGGAGGATAAACTCTCATATTTCAAGTTATGACTGACACAGCCCGTCGCATGCAAAGAATATGGATAAAGCGCACAGAGAGAAATATGGATAAAGAGTTGCAACATCAAAACAAAGGACAGAATACAAATTGTACCATCTCTGAAACATTTGGGCCTGAATTCAGATGCATGCAGGTAAGGGTAGGCAACTCAAACGGCAAGCTAAAATGGAAAGTAATATTTTTAAAATAAACAGACATATATATTTGAACATTTTAATATGCAGACACTTTTCAAAATAAACCAATGTGAGTTTTCATTTTGTTTAAGAATAATCAAAAGAAAACATTTTAATAATGAAATAACGGAGAAAAACATGTAAACAAACTAATAAGACCATTAAAAGAAAGTATTGTACATACATATTTTAATACAATATATATATATATATATATATTAACTGAATGATAACAACAACATGAATAATAAATATTATTATTAATAATAATAACAATAATAATAATTTAATGTATGTAATGTTAGTAATTTTAATCAATGTTGTATTATTTGTTTTATTATTATGATAAATATATTTCATATAATTTGAAAAGACATAATCTGAATTAAAAAAATACATGCACAAATATCTGTCATTTTCATTATGATTTTTTAATCGAAAAGTTTAAATCTTAATATAGAATATAATGAATATACATTTGTCTAGTGGCATGCATGATAAAAACAATTTATCCAGTAATACAGGATTAGACATAAGCGTTCTTACAAATATTAATTGTTGGCATACACTGTATATTGTAGATCAATGCACAGATAACCATCATAACAAATGTGCTGTACTTGACTGAAAAATAGAGTAACATCCAAAGGTTTTGAGATATTACTGCTGTTGCTGTTATATGTCTAATATCTAAATGTTTGAAATTATATCATGCAGTATATACATGCACATAACATTAGTATATTCAATGCTGTGATATTAAATGCATTAAAAAGATTAGTTCCGCAAAGTAAAAGCATGGTATACTGCTTCTAAAACATGCATTGCACATGTCATTTCCAATAAGAAAACACAGAATTATTATAATGACATATTATATTGTTGCTTTCTTTTTTTGCAATACAGAGTTTGTTGTTTTACAGTCGTATTTCATATTTTGCTGCAAATCCCGATTTTCCTGAGCTGATTGTGAATCTGGGAAGGATTCTCTCTTCGTCTTGGTTTGAGTCAAAGGTTCAGTCAGTCTGAGGTGGTTTGAGACTGAGGTGAATGTTTTTAAAGACCTGCGACGAGCTCTTATTGTGATTGAAGATTTGTTGCAGGCCAGAAATACCTGCTGACTGATGGGAGAATATGAAATGTTTCTCTCTTCGACTCTACCTCGCTCTCAGCCCTCCGTCTTCTTCTCTCTTGTGCAGACAGATAGTTAATCCACAATGAGGGGCCGCATCCGGACGGGCCCTGGGGCCGTATTTCAGAGGACAGATCCATCATGTGTGATGTGGCTGATGTTCCCATAACTCCAGTCTCACTGGGGTAATGTTTGCTGGCATAATTCAGAGCTCTATAAAAACAAGAGCTTGAAGGAAATACGGTGCTTTTATTAAAACTGTAAATCGAAAGTCTTTCCTACAAAAAAACTGAAAAAATCCCTGGCTTTTCTTCCACCTGAGGTTTGCGTTATTATATTGCTCATGCTATCTGATGATGACAGAAGAAATGTCAACAGAAACAACAGCAGGAAGCAAATTTATTGAAATTGGTCAAAAAGGTTTTTTTTTTTTTGCAACCAAGCTTTTTGGCTAAGCACATATAAATATGCAATGATGATTGCTGAAATATTATCAGAAAAACTATTCTCAGATTGGTATACGGTAATCTTCATTGGCATATAAGGATTCATGTATTATATTTTTTTTAAATATTTTTGGAGCATATTTTTATTTAATAGTTTTTTATTTAATGTAGTATATATATATATATATATATATATATATATATATATATATATTTATTTATTTATTTATTTATTTATTTATTTTTTTTTACATTTTTTATATTTTATAATTTATTTATTTTAATCTTTTTTATTGTATTTTTTTATTTATTTTTCTATTTTTACTCTGTGTGTGTAGGTGTGAAAAGTATGGCATTAAAAACAAGTTTACTTCATGAATATATATATATATATATATATATATATATATATATATATATATATATATATATAGATAGATAGATAGATAGATAGATAGATAGATAGATAGATACTGTATATATTGTTTGTTTATTTGTTTATTTTTTAAATAATAATAATAATAATTTAATTCATTACATTTTACTAATTTTAGTGAGTTATTTATTTGTATTTTTATTATTATAAAAAAAATCTTAGTCTTAAATATTGAACAGTAAGAAAATTAAATTATATTATATTACTTTTGTCTTATGCCATTTTTCTCCTCGCCAAATGCATGCTGATGCAAGAATGTTTAGATATTTTACAGAAAAACAAGATAAAATACCTTTTTTTATTTCATGTAATGGAGTGAAAGTTTTAAAAACACAGGCAGGGATTACTGATGTGTTTGATATCATAGAATAAAACATGAGCAAATATATCTTGATCTTGTGTTCACTGCAGACCTTATTCCATCCATTTATCAAAAAAAAAAAAAAAAAACATGAAGGAACCAGAAGTGCTAAAGTGCAGCTCGTTTCCAGGTTTTGGCCTAAAAATATAGCATGCCCACAGTGTTTCAGGTTTGATTCCAGGTTTCTTCTTTCCAGTAAAATGAGTGTCTCGATCACAGTAATTTTCTATGTACCTCAGTCTTTGTTTATGGTTGAAGGCTCACCCATTAAAAGATGCAGACAGTATTTATCTCAGTAAAGTCACTCAGTTAACACTGTAGGCTGCTCCCACCCACATTTATAATTGCTATATGAATATGCAGTAATTAAATAGCCCGTGCTGTTCAATGCTATCTATTAACAAATGCTGCTTGATAACGATGGCCTCAGATAACATCACATGACATGAGACATTTGACCTCATAACTGACCAAACCAAAGTGGAAGATATCAGGTGCTTCTTTTAATTAACATAAAAATAGTAAATAAAGAGTGTGGCTAGGTAAACTGTGAAGAACATTAGCCTAGTGATTAATTAAGCAGTGTGACTGATTGTGAAAATCTCTCAATATTATCAGCGAATTAATCAGAGCTAAAGTCCCGGTCAATCCTTTTATATTGCTTTTCCTTTTCAGGCTTTGCTTTCTTTTGTTAAAGCTAGCAGACAAACCTGCTCAATAAAATAAAATAAAATAAAATAAAATAAAATAAAATAAAATAAAATAAAATAAAATAAAATAAAATAAAATAAAATAAAATAAAATAAAATAAAATAAAATAAAATAAAATAAAATAAAATAAAATAAAATAAAATAAAATAAAATAAAATAAAATAAAATAAAATAAAATAAAATAAAATAAAATAAAATAAAATAAAATAAAATAAAATAAAATAAAATAAAATAATGAAATGCACAAAAATAAAACAAATTACTCATTTAAATTATTAAAATATTGAGATTAAAATTTTTACTTTCTTGAAATTTTAAGTGTAAATATTTGTTTGTTTTCCTTTAGCTATGTCTCTTTTTGAGCTCCAAGAAAGACACTGATGTGTGCATTTAAATCCCTATTTTTCATTATATACTGCAAGAAATGACGTTCTATTTTTTTTCTTGTTTTTCAGTAAAATTTTTATACATTCTTAAATTAAGATAATATATTTTTTTATTTTTATGTATCAAAGTAAATGCATCTTTCTCCAAAAAGGTAATTTTGTTCATTTGTAGGCAGATTCAGTGCTAACAGACATGAATTAAAATCCACAAAACTTCATTTTGGATTCTATTGGATCTTCAAACTCATCTGTAATTGGACACGTGAAACAGAGGTGGGTGGCATTGTACCAATTAACAAAATCATTTATTTATTTATTTTTGTGTGTGTGTGTGTGTGTGTGTGTTAATGCTTGATGTGTAGCTTTATTTATTTATTTATGATTAGTTACATAAAGCACGATTTAATTAGCGTTCATCCGTCAGTGCATCTCACACAAGTCTTTGACATGGTTACCAATGCCACATCACTTTGCATTACTTTAATGATGTTGACAAATTGAAATATGAACTTGAGAAGTTGTGGAAGTAATTATGAGATGCAAGTTCACTGTCTATGAATGCATGCAAATATGGTTTTCATTAGGGCCAAGCGTACTGGGCCTTAAGCTGAGAGAGTAACTCACATTCTGCTCAGAATCAAATATTAATTTGGGCCACAGGCGATTTAAAATTGGGCAAAGATTTTGGTTGCTGTTGCGTTGCATTTTTCTCAAACGTCTGAACATATGTTGTGTGCATTCTCCAAAACAACCATTTAAGTCAATGGGAGGCAAAGGCTATTGGCGAGGTCTCGTGCACCAATGAGCCGATCGCTGTGGGCTTTTCCCTCAACATTGACCAGATCCTCATATCTCTGAACCAGCATGGAGCTCTGCAAATGCCAAGGGCAGGCGAATGTCATGAAGCATTAGATTATCCAGGCAAACACATCCTAATTGGAGAAAAGCTTGAAGTTCTCATTCTCTGGCTTATTATGGATCAGTGCGCAGTGTTGTATCTCATGTCCTCAGTGGTGCCATGAGCAATGAGACAAAATGCATAGTGTGTTTCCTGTCTTTGCCTTGAAAGCTGAAGCAACAAGGCTCGTATTTGCTTTTCTTGCATACTGCAAGAACATACATGCCATGCTCATACACCGTTCCAGAGCCAAGTGTGGCTTTATCAGGCATAGCATGGCACAAATATGACACTCTTTCCTGTGATGTAGCGTGAAGACGGCGAGGACGATCAGTTTCTCCTTTGAAGCTCAAGGGTGGAAATTGGGGAATGGTTTTGAATCACTTTCCTAAAGTCTCGAGAACTTTCTCTGGTTACAAAAGTGTGTTTTCTGCAATGGTAGGCAAAATTTTGAGGGAACACAAAAGATGTTGAGATCTCAGAATGATGGATTAAATCAGCTATAAACCTCTTGAATTATTATGGATCCTACTTTATATAATATTTTTATACTAGTGCATAATGTTAGTTTATGAATTTAATATTCAGAATTTATATAAATATCACATAATACATAATAATAATTATAGAAATAATAATATTAATTATATTATAAAATAAAATAATGTAATAAATATTATTTCTATATATTTAAATGCATTCTTAAGTCTCTTCTGTTCACCAAGACTGCATTTATTTGATCAAAATATATATGAAATATTATTGCAATTTAAAATATATTTAAAATGTCCTTTCTGTGACAGTCTTCAGTTTCTCATCATCCTGTACTTCCCACTGTGTAAGGAAAAAAAATGTATATATATATATATTTTTTTTTTTCAGACAAATTGGGAAAATAAAGTGTTATTTTCAGGTTCAGTCATTATAATAGGAACAGTGTAAGTATTGGTGCATTTTTCTTCATTGGGATTTTTTTTTTTTTTAGTGTCTGATTTAAAAGTAAAAAATGTCTAATCCTTTAAACATAATGAATTGAATCATAATGGATTGCTTATTTTATCTTCACACATCTTGCTTACTCCACTGGCGCATAGTTTCTTCTTGTTAAACAGAAATCGGTTTGTGCCTAAAAGAAGAAAAACGATTTTCTTAACAAGCGATTTATCAAAACATGAGAAGAGATGCAACAATAGCTTTGTTTTCACTGCAAAAACTTTGAACCGCACCGCAGCGTGAAAGCTGGAGACGTTCTCCGTCGTCGGTGTTAGCTTGCGTCTGCTTCGTTGGAGGAGGTGTTTGCGGCTCTGACAGGAGTAATTAGCACAGCAGCGCTGCAGGGTTAACTTTGAGTGCAAGAACACCAGCGCTTCCACCGCCTCCGATCCTCCAGAGACACACACACCGAGAGACAGCAGGGAGCCAGAGAGACTGGGGGCCAATGGAGCCCCACTAACTCTTGGGGTTTGGCTCTGTTTTCATGTATAAGGGACTCTATGCACGTCAAATACCTACATGTTGCCACTAAAAACTTAGTCTCAAACTAGCAAACTCTTTCTGTCACATTTCTAACAACTGTTGATCACAAGTAACTATATTGAGTGCAACAGTTGGTTTCTAGAAGTAAAAATCCCATTCGTTCTCTCCATAGAGGAATTTATATTTAACAATAACTGTGAGCTCTTGTTCATTAGTCATCAGTTTGCATTATTCATCTTAAGTTTAAAATAATCACGTTTAACAGCAGAATCCCTGGTGAAAAACTACATTACCCACGATGCTCTACAGAAAATTCCACCAATCAGAGAGCACTCAGCTCCGCCCACTCCCATGAAGCTCTCCAAATAAGGTAATTTGAGCACTCTTTGAACATATATATGTATATTTTGCAGTAAAATTGAAATGTATTGTTTCTTTATACGACCAACCACTTTAAATGGATAGTTTTATATCCGTCCATTTTTTTTACATTTGATTGTCGTTCACAATGCTTCATGGGATTGTAGTTTAAGAACACATTTTCGTACTTTTGTAAAGAATCTTTTGTGGAATGGAAAGGTTCCTTGGATGTGAAAGACTGATCAATGTCAATAAAGAGCCTTTATTTTTAAAAGTATAAACATAACTTTCAAAATTTTAGTAATGAGTTCCAGAAGCATGAAATACTTTCAGCTTGAAGGTGGCTCATGTCAATAATGCTTTGTCTTGTTCTGTGACAGTTCCTTAACATGTCAATTTGTTTAATTAACAAGGAAAAACTTGCTTCTAAAACAATTCAAGCTTAAATGTAATATATATATATATATATATATATATATATTATAGTCGATGTGTTACCAGTGCATACATATATTTTTAAACTGACTGACTTTGGCAATGCTTAAATAAATTCCCCAGTTTCCCTCTGGTTTTGAGGACATTATGGTGGGTGTAATATAGAAACAGTCCTTATGATATGACTTCGGTGCAGTATGATTTCTTATACACTAGTGCAAACAAAGTCTAATTTACTCAAGCACTTAAAGAGACTATGTTCTGCCTCTTTTAGCAGCTCTGTAGTATGAGTGCTGCTGTAAGTGGGCAAGCTCTCAGTGTGGAGTGGCTGCTCTCCAGATGGAGGAGAGGGGTTTGGATTGGAGGCCGAGCCGCGTGGGATGTGAGAAATGAGACGCTTCGATACATGTTGCTTGTTGATATCTCAGCAGCTTTCACTGAGTCATGATACTGATGCAATTACATGGTGCTGAGGCTTTCTTACTGTAAACACAACGATAGATAACCAAAGGGCTGTGCAAAAAAGGACAACATAATACATACATGCATAATGTATATGATATTTGAAAATATTTATGCATTTGTTTGGATTGGGATAAATAAATTGATAGTTGTGCAGTAAAGCAAATAAAATAAATGGTATGTAAATCAACGTTATGTACAATTTAAAGCCATAACTAAATTGGGGTTGAAACATTAAACATGACAACAAGCATGAGAGATCATATTTTTGCATAAATTAGCAAAACCTGAGCATTCCTAAATATGATCACGGTTAGAAAATGTTCACTACTGTTCAAAAGACTTTTGTGCTGCTCACCAAGGCTGCATTTGTTTGACCAAAATTACAGTAAAAACAGTGACACTGTGAAATAAAATGCAATTTTAAAATAAATGTTTTCTGTTTGAGTATATTGTAAAATGTAATTTATTCCTGTGATCAAGCTGAATTTTCAGCATCATTCCTCCAGTCTTCAGTGTCACACGATCCTTCAGAAATTATTCTAAAATGCTGATATAATGCTCAAGAACTGTAAACCTGTGAAATATTATTCAAATTTATAATAACTGTTTTCTATGTGTATATCTGTTAAAATGTAATTTATTTCGGTGATGCAATACTTACTTCAGTCTTCAGCATCATATAATCCTTCAGAAATCATTCTGAAGTCAAATCAATTATAATAAATGTATATAATAATTAAAAATTATATAATAATTTACTTTTGTCGGCAGAGTTCATTCTTCCATAAATATTTTTCAACAAATTGCAACAAAATATGTTGTTTTTCATACTTAAGGTACTTGATAAGTCTGATTACATTATGTTCACATTATGAGTTAACTTCCTAAATATACAATCAAACATTTAACTTAACCTTCCAGTTGTGGCAATGGGTAAAGCAAAAGAGTTTCCAAAATAAAGTCTGTGGTGGTGCGTGAAGGCAGATGTTGGGTCCAGCACTGGCCGGGGTAAGGAGGCAGTTCCTCTGAGCTCATTTAGCCACAGGTTTGTCTGGATCAAAAGCTATTACTACTGCCAAGCCTTGCTGAGCATTACTGCTAAAGCGATGTGACAACAATGTCCCTGGGGAAGGGTGACCGTGGAGGCCAAAGAGAGGAGAGCAGGGTTATCCAGCCAATGAGATTGCAAAAAGACTCTTAATTTTCTCTGCTCTCTCCCACAGTGCAATATAACCAGAGAAGGATAATTGCTAAATTTAACTGCTTCCCTTATTGCGTGCCGGAGAGCTGCTTCAGCCGGCTGTATTGAGGCGATGGTAGACAGGGGTAAATGAGAAATCTGTTCAGCTTATTAACTTTAAACCCAAACTTTTACACAGCACTTACACAGAAACGCTCTTGTAAGCTGAACAGAGAAGGGAAGCAAAAAGATCTTTATTCTCTTAGGATATTGAGCGGTTCGTGTTGTAAACATTCAAAGCAGGAGAGAAAGATCTGATTTGATTCTACAAAAGTGCTTTTTAGGAAAATGTCTGCATGAGTTCATATGTGAAGATCTTAAATCTTCTGTGCCTTTCGTTTAATGTAGAGATACAGTGTTGAGTTATAACTGTATTTAAGCACTCAAACTGATAATATGATGAAAATGACTTTTGCTGGTTATTTTATATTATATGTTTTCTAGTATGATTTGATTTGATTTGAACTTAAGTGAAAGAAGAAAATCTAACCAACAAAAGGTCAGTTGATCAATGACAACCATTCTTTTCTTTTTAGAAATAATTTATAATATTTCTTAATTATTTTTATTTAAATATTTATTATAATGTTACATTCATGTAAATATTTCAGTTTAATATTTAATATATATTATTTAATTTATTATAACATTTTATATAATTTGTGTATTTCTATGTAATTATTTATTTTGTTTATTGCATAATACAAATGTGAAACTTCCCAAAAACCTTTAAGTGATCTACAAAATCTTTTACATTTAAATTGCCCAGGAATAAGCCTACCAGAAAAATAAATTAATTAATCAATTAATTAATTAATAGGCTGAATGAATAAACAAACGAATTAATTAATAAATAATACATAATAGGTGTAAAAACAGTTTTTGTGAGAAATTGCTAGTAAATTTGACAAATTATTACAAGAAAGTAGATAATGCATTGAATTAAACATGACATTTTAAAGAAGAATGACTGAAATAATATTTTCTTGTAAAATAATATATTAATAATAAATTATTATTAATCATAATTAATAATTAATCATATTTATTCATAATAAATAGTGTTTACTTCTAAACTTAGTAAATACAAATAATAATAATAATAAATAAATAATAATAAAAAATAAAAAAACTTTTTCAGAGTGTAATTAAGGGCTTATTTTGTTGTAGTTTATCTCCAGAGACTTTATCTCACCATGAAGAGGAAATAAGCAAAGTTTTAAGCAGTCCATTCTTTAAAGTGTGTCATGTGCCTTTTTCTAATAACTAGTCTACATCATATGTTCAATCAAAGAACTACAGATCGTCTCGGCACATTGAAAGTGCTGCTTCTGTTATCTGGCCCACACCACAACTCCATCCAAAACAAAGGCAGTGTCACTAACACAAACCCAAACTATAATCTAAAGGTCAGAAGTGTTTAGGGATCTCTGACCTCACAGTCTGCAGATCAGCAGAGTTTTAATGAGGTTTCGCTGAAGGCTTTCCTGGCCTGAAGGAGGACATGACTGGGCTTCACAGCTAAGAGAGCATCAAAGTGCATGTGCATGTACAAGCTGCTGGATAATCTTTATTTTATTTATTTATTGCATGGGTCAAAAACATAAAGCATCAAAACAAAAAAAGTAATAAAGCTTAATTTTTTTAAGAATGTGTCCTGTTTATTTCATTTTATTTTTGTCCTCTGAGAATATATATATATATTAGTGCTGTCAAACAATTAATTGCATCCAAAATACGTTTTTTTTACATAATATGTGTTTGCTATGTATATTTATTATGCATGCTTATATTTAACAAAGTGATGTATATCATTTAAATATATTTATATATAATATAAAATACAAGAATATAAATATATAAATGTATATGCATGTAAATATTTCCAAAATATATACAGTATTTGTGTGCATTTATATATACATAATAAATATACACAGTACACATCCATATATTATGTAAACAAAAACTTTTATTTTGGATGTGATCAATCATTTGATAGCACTAGTGTGTGTGTGTGTGTGTGTGTGTGTGTGTGTGTGTGCTCGTGTGTGTGTGTGTGTGTGTGTGTGCTCGTGTGTGTGTGTGTGTGTGTGTGCTCGTGTGTGTGTGTGTGTGTGTGTGTGTGTGTGTGTGTGTGCTCGTGTGTGTGTGTGTGTGTGTGTGTGCTCGTGTGTGTGTGTGTGTGTGTGTGTGTGTGTGTGTGTGTGTGTATGTATGTAAGGAATAATTGAGGAGGTGATGCGGCCACGACTTGAAGCGTATGGTGATTTTATTTTATGCAAATACAAATGTTACAATGAATGACGATGGAATATTATTTATCTACTTGCATTTAATATGCTTTCTGTCTATATAAAATCACTTTTGTTAATTTAATTTGATGCACCATAAGATGTCTCATCTTTGACCCTGCTCACAAAACTCACATCATCTCTACTCAATAAGCTGCTTGGCGTTTTTGGTTAAACATAGATATTTTTTTTTTCACTTCTATTGGTAAGAAAGTATGTTTCTTGCTACTGTTCATGACAGATCTGTTATACACTGTTGTTTTCTTTAGCAGAAGATCCACATTCAGATCCATATATTTGTAGTTCATTTATTGTGTCCTTTTCAGTCGTGGAGAACAGCTGAATAAACTGTATGGTGATTTGTTCTCTCCCGCTAAGACAAGTAATAAAATCATTGCATAATGCTCATAAGCCAAGCTCCATGTAAAACACTTACATAAAACCCAGGCACCAGCAGCTCACTGTCATATGGCTTGTTATTATTTTTATGCCCAAGTTTTAAGAGTTTGGCACAGGCATAACAACGACAACTACAAAAATCCATATTCAGTGTTTGACACTCTTGTTATCCCGTGTTGGTCTTGGTTCAGAGTGTTGGAGCGAGTCTCAGTAGACGAGCTGACGAGGCCGGTTTAATTAAGCTCTTTTAACTGTAGAGCCCCGGTGGTATTTCTCCATTAGAAGTCTAAATGCTTTTTATTTCTCTTTTCTGACAGTAGAAGCCCAAAGGAAAATTAAATCAATATCTTATGAAGGCTTCATGAGAGCCAACACAACTCTTGTGTATACTTTTGCCTTTCATCTCAGGAGAAACCTTTGTGTCTTCACACTAGTTTGTCAAAGAAAGTAGGTCATTTTGAGTAACTCTCAACATTTCTTGAAATATAAAAAATAGGAACCCACATCTTTTTAGCATAAATAGAGCCAGTCAGAGATAAAGATTATCTTTAAGTAGCAAAATGCATCACAAACCTAAAAAGCTACTCATGTTTAAAATCGGTTAAACTACAATGAAGAGGAAAGAAATAAAGACATGTGTTATATAAGTTATGAAATAAATAATAATAAAATGAAGTATAAATAAAGTAATAATTCGAATTCAGAACACACACACACACACACACACACGTGTGTGTTTGTGTTAATTCTAATTGTTACACCAACTACATTTCATACAACAACAACAATTATTGTTATTATCAGCTGTAGTACTGTTGATGTTGTTGTTGTTAAATACTAATAGCTAGATATTTATCATGGATTAAATATCATGTGTGAGTCTTAGTCTTGATACATTATGAAAGTAAAAACAGCATTTCATTTAATAATAATAATTAAATGTTTATAATGGGTTAAATATCATATGTGATGTGAGTCTTAATAATAATAATAATAATAATAATAATAATAATGAATAGTTAATATTATTATTTTATATACATATATATATATATATATATATATATATATATATATATGTGTGTGTGTGTGTGTGTGTGTGTGTGTGTGTGTGTGTGTGTTATGCAATACATATAATGTGTAATGTGATTATAAGTCTTCATACATTGTGGCAGTAAAATAGATTGAAATTGCATATTGCATTTCATATTGGCTTATGCATCGAAGTGATTGTTTCAACAGTTTTTGACTAAAGACCACAAACTAAAAATGGCATTTTTTGCTATTTTTTGTCTCGTATCATCTATTTTCATGAACAGTTTTATGAGAGCTTTTCTAAAGCTTGTGTTTCGTTAAGAAAACTCTCGTCCTCTCCCCAAAACAACTTCTCCTCTATTGGACTTAATTGCTTTGCTCAGCAAAGTAGCAATCAATCATCCCTGTGCGTCAGAACCTGTCACACTCGCCAGCATGAAATGGGGAAGGAGGACACCGTCTAGAGCTTGTTCTCCATAAACATTTTCTAACACCATTTGGACTGTCAGTGAAAATTGAGAGCAGTTTAGCTGGAGAGTTTGCTAAATTTATTAGACGTCCATCTTCATTTTGGTAAATCTGCATGTGGACGCTGCATGTGTCGTTATTGTTGAGACTTAACGAGCCAATAAAATGCTGAATGTACTGTATATACTCTAACTTGTAGCTGGAAATTGAAAAACCTGTATTTTATCCTTGCTTTTACCATTGCCTATGTGTTTTTTTAATCCCCTGATACTATAATTTTTACCAAAATTTTTAAATAATAAAAAGCTTATTTAATAGAAAATAATGAATGGAAACATTTTATTTTATTTTGGATGCGATTAATTGTGATTAATCAATTTGACAGTACTAATTATTTATTGTCATATCAACGACTGCTTGCCATTGGACATTTACTGTCACAGACAAATGAAAAACAATGCAATAAAATGAGTACAAAAGTGTCCGAGATGAACAAACAGAGACTGCTAAGCTTAGCCTATTATTTTGAAGTCATGAAGTCAATCCACATTAACATTGTTGATTAACGTTAACATTATTATCAGTTCATTTCCGAGCATCTTTAACACTCAAACAAATAAAATAGTCGTGGTGTGTTTGTGAATGAGCTTTGATGTACATTTGAGAGAAACTGAGGAGATTGTTAACAGGGATGCAAACAAGTCATTTTTCACCAATTTACGGCTGATTTTAATTCAAAATAGGTATTTGTGTGATTGATGTAGATCCGGTGAAATGTACTATTGCATAAATCAGTACAAATGAGTGCTGGACTTTGACAAAAAGTGATTTTTAAGTTTTTCTAATATTGAGTTTATTATGTCTAATTATAAACCCAAACATAAAACACGTGAAAAGAACTATATTAGGAAATGGCACATGAGGCAGTGATCTTTCCTCTGCTGCCATCTACTCATTATTCTGGAAATATCCCGTCATTTTAATTTTTAAAGTGTCTGTTTTCCACCAAGTAGCAGAAATCTTCCTCTTTTAAGCAGGGCACATTTTTCATGAATTATCTCTATTAATAAAAAAGAAAAAAATGGCAGATCCTCCTTAAAGTTAATTTTAGATGTAAATATAGGCTATATAGGCTATAGGTTATAAAATATATATATATATATATATGTGTGTGTGTGTGTGTGTGTATGTAAATTATTACATTTGTTATAATTTACATTTATTGCTTGAAAATAAATAAACAAAAATGTGCTCTACTGTCTGGGGTCAAAATGCTATCAGGGGGTTATACTTCTTTCATCAAATTTGCATTCATCCAAGCACACATTAGTTATTAGGCTTTTGGCCTAGCTTTGTAATCTCATAGCAATAATTTAATTCCTTATAAAATAAAAGCTCTCAAATAATTATAACACGATATAATCAGGATTTAAATGATTATATTATTAATTAGGATGTTGCGGAATTATAATACCATCATATTGCCAATCCAATTTGCATTTTAATTTTCTAAGAAGTGTTTTTGATGGTCCAGCGTTCTCAGCTGAATGAATAAGCTCAGACCTTTGAGCTTTGAAATGAGACTCATCTTCATGATTTGATTAATGAGGCAGTGATGTGTCTGCTTTATGAGATTGCAATCTCTCCGTGATGGGCTGGTATTTCAAAAGGAAGCACTTTCTGATTCGACTGGACTTTACCAGTCATTATACAATATCTGTGTCATCTAGACCAGCTCAAACCCTGCTCATTTTCTCAGCTCTTCTTCTTCTTTGTAACGCCACATTTGCATATTCAGTTTGGGCATTTCTTTCATTTCATATTTGATTTTTTGAGGCCAAAGAAAGAGTGAGTGTATAGATTATTACTTTTGTTTTAGGGTGGATAAAGTTATAAAATGTCAAAAGTGCATATGTGTCTTATTTGGGGATCACTAATTTTGTTTTACTACTTGGATATAATTGATTGTATCTGGTATATTGATATTTCCTATTTTTATTCTGATCCCCTTTATTTATATAGTCACGTGTTAAAATGATATTTAAGTGGAATTTTTGAAATATTGACAAATTTTGTAATACTTGACAAATTTCTAATAAAGTGAGAGGAAAAAGCAATGCCAAACGTGGTAAATACTTTAATATATTTTAATAGTATTGAGTCAATATTATTTATTTATTTATTTATTTATTATACCATAGATTTCATTTATTTATTTGTTTTGGGAACAGAAAAAAATATTGCTATATTTCCATAGTATTTTGACATTATATGGTGACAAATTGAATCAGTATATGTATTATTTTATATTAATAATGAATGAATGAATGAATGAATGAATGAATGAATGAAAGAAATAATGAAAATGTTCCCCTTAAATTGAAATAATTTGCTATATTTCCATAGTATTTGTACAGTATATGGTGACAAATTGAATCAATATATGTATTATTTTATATTAATTATGAACAAATGAATGAATGAATGAATGAATGAATGAATGAATTTATTAGATTAGATTTTTTTCGCCTTAAATTGAAACATTTTGCTGTATTTTCTTAGTATTTGTAGGTGGCAAATTGAATAAATAGTATTATTTTTTTATTATTTTATAAAAAATGATGCCATCTGTCCTTCCCTTGTCCCACTATGGAATGCCAGAGCTGCCAATTTTAAAAATAAATAAATACATAAATAAATATACAAATAAATGTAAATAAGAATAAATAAATACTTAAAATATAAATAAATATACATAGAAGAGCAAAAAAACGAAAATAAATAATTATTTATACATTTATTTCCATATTTATGTATATATTTATTTTTTTCCATATTTATTTATTTATTCTTTTATTTATTTCTACATTTATTCATTTCTACATTTATTTATTTATACATTTATTTATTTCTTCATTTATTTCTTCCTACATTTCTTCCTGCGTATAATGAGGAGGGCGTGGTTTATCTCAGACATAGCAATCGAGCTCAGAGTAAGCGAAGGCGAAGGGTTGAGGCCACAGTGACGCCTATTGTGTGGCGAAATACAATTAGTATAGCTCACTGACGTTGATACGGTCTGTGACTGCGAGGTATATGGTCAAAATCCTAAATCTTACTGTGTGACATGGATAGGCTACTCTTTAATCCCCGGACATGGCCGTAGAACATCGTTTGGTCTGGATTTGTAAATTGTCCTGGGCTAACAAACATGAAACAGGGACTCTGCAGTGCTTAATTTGTAAATTGCGAGGTCCCGGAACAAAGCGGGGTAACGGATGCCGGATGCATGTGATTACAGGAGGGAGAGGTGACGGAGCACTCGCGCAATCACATTGGTCAGCAGTTTAAGTGATTGACTGCATGCATCAGTTGCTTTTAGGGTCTGTATGTTCATGAATAACATGGAAATGCCATGCAATTTTAAAACAACAATTTCCTGGCCTAAAAACGTTTTGAAAAAGTTGTGGAATTTTATTTTACAAATCCCTGTATAATAGAGTCCTAAATTTCGGTGGGGGACTGTGTAGCTATGCCGCATGGTTTTAATAATTCTCACAGCTTTCAAGTTTATAATGAGGAAAATTCCTGCATTTATTCAACATAGCTTGTAGGTTTGAATAATAAAATTAATCCACACAAAATGTAAGATTAAATAATTAATTCGAAACCAGTCTTCGAATCCATGAACTCTCTCGCGCGCTTCTCATCAGCGCATCTCGTCTGCACAGTGACCCGCAGCACGCGCCGACACAAGACTTCACTCGCATCTCGGGACAGCTGACAGAACAGTCACTTGACTAATCGGGTCATTGTTGCATTGTCACAAAAATGTATAATTTGCACACATTTTTCAGTATTTTAAGCCATATGGTACTCACGCACTCCGAAGGCTGTATTATGTGCCCTCACAGTCACATCCAAAGTTCACGCGTATAAAGCCGCCTCGCGAGTAGCCTATTATATGAGTTATTTTTCGTAGTTTGTTGAGCGTAAGCAATCAAATACACACATTATGATGTCTGTTGTGGGTGTTGACAAATAAAACAATTTCATGACACACTCTATAGGCTACTTAAACACATGGGGAAAAAATAAAGAAAAGGGGAAAAAAAATTAATAATTAAACAACGCTGTGTCGTCAGTGTTGGTATTGTATCGGACACTTGCACTTAACATGAGGCTATATGAAAAACAAGCTCAAATGGAGTAAACAGGTTTTTGCTGGCGAATGAGGAGATCGCATCTGAGGCAAGTGCATCGCATTATACTCTGGCATTCCATACCCACAGCCTTGTCAAAGCGCAGAACCCGATATGAAACAATTATTTCAGGAAGTTATTGTTAAACATGACTTTTACTAAAGTTACTAAATTTCTATTGCTTTCCATGTTGAAGGACTTTGTATCGTTTCTGTTTGTATTTACTTTTAAAGTTTGAATCACATTAAAAGCATCATTTGTATGAATAATTTTTGCTAAAGATCCAGCACAGTCTCTGTCACTCACAGTCGCGTTTTGCACATTATTCACTAATGTGCAAATTATGCTTAATGTGATCCAAACTTTAAAAGTCAATAAAAATAGAAACAATACAAAGTCCTTCAAGTCCTATATATGTACACACGGACACACACACACGTACTGTAGCACACACATAGCTTTTCTAAATGTGTTTTCTCTCTGTTTCTAAAAGATTTTCTCAGATTCTCTCCTGGTGCACATTCGTCATTGCAGCTTGTTTCGACTAATTGAATATTCAATAAGCATTTACAGCACTCTGCAAGCTGTGCATTGATTGAAATCATCCAATAACCAGCAACCCTGCAGCCCAAGCACAGAGACACTTGTTAGTGTTTCATAAATATATATATATATATATATATATATATATATATATATATATATATATATATATATAAGATACTCACAAGTGTTTATATTATTTCATTATACTACTGTATATTAGGAGTATAACTGCTAAAACAAATGCATCAGATGTCAGTTGTTTTTTTTTATATGAACACTGCTATTTTTTGTCGTCCTCAGGGAGAAACAGCATCACCTTGAAAAACTTTTTATCCTGGCTACATTAGAAGTTTTTTTCCAATCCTCTTTTATCGTGCTTGTTGAGTTTCTGTCTGTTTGCAGGCAAAGACGATATTCCCCAACGTCTGCACCATCTTTTGTCAAAGTAACATGCTACTTAAAAATATATTTATTGGACATTTTTATAACTTAAGTGGAATAAACATAAGTTATTTTTGTCTGAAGGCCGTTATTCTTTTGAAATCACAACATTTTCATCTGTAAACACTTTCAGACTTTGCCATTTTGTTTAGTTTTTCGTACAATTCTATTCACAAAGCCCTTTTGTAGTTCTCTGAGTTTTTACAATGGTTTTTCTTCTTGTTTCTTCTCATTAGCATTTTAGAGGAAATTATTTTGATGGAAGTTGAGCCTAAAAATTGGGATACGATTGCCTTAAAGTGCTTTAGAATGGGGAAATTATGAAGGAATAAAGTTATTAAACTTCAGCACCCTTGTCCTTCTGGCAACCGCTGGACCATTTATATTTCCCTTTCATTGTTCATTGCTCATTAGTCTTGATTTAATTTCCATATCCGGTGCTCACAAAGTCAAATTAAACAGTAGTGCGGTCTCCCTCTCGTTTCCTCGCTCACTTTCGTCCGGTGAGATGTTGAAGTGTTAAATTAGGGGTAAAGGAAAGCACTGGAAGTATTATAGTTCAGTGATTACACTGTATATATCATTGATTTTGTTTTTTTAAAAGGAATAATTCAGCCGAAACCGACAACCCGCCGTTACTTTTATTTGACCCTGTCTTTCAAGCTTCAAAAAGGTAAAAAAAAAAAAAGACATTTAATTCAAACTCATAAATTTAATGTACTATGTATATCTCATGATATGATATGACTTATAATATTGCATTTGTATGTAATGTATGTAATGTTTTTATACTGTGGCGTTATTTAATTATGTATTGCTTTAGAAGAGAAGTTTTGGCATTACAACTGAATGTATTATCATTTCAAAGAAAAAAAAAACATACATATACTGTATATATTAATATTTTTATTATAAAATAATAAAAATTTTTGCGACTAAATTCATTTAATTCAAAATCAAAACTAATAAAAAATGGGAGTAACACACACACACATGAAAATTAACTACTGTAATCATACTGTGGTTATTTAATGTGAATTGTTGTGTTGACATTAGAATTGAATGAATGAAAATAAATAAATACGATTTATATACTCCATATCTGTGTTTGCTGGAGAAAATAATGATCTGTATATAAGAATCAATCATTTTTATTTATCACCTGCTGAAGATGACTTGAAAAACCATATATTGTTGCAATCGTATGTTTAATGTCTTCGTGTTTCCAAAAGTTTCTGGCCTTTTTTTCTCTGTGTAAAAACTGTTTTCATACAGCCATAGCTGGACGCTTTTGCCCATATTAGGAATTTCCTGATATGACTTTTTGCACGAGAAAATATTAAAAAATATATTTATATTTTCCTTTAAAATGTTCTTCCTAACTTCCGGCCTTATTATCATGTCATATATAGTCCTAACTGTGATGTTCTGTAAAACAACAAACTTTAAAAGACTTTGTTCTTACTGGTGAAAATCAGATGGTCATCTGTTTTCTCTCAGGTACATCACAGTGTAAGCTTTCACAGTGAACATCACTCTCATCAGCGTAGTCCATATCTGTGACGCTAACAATGGAGGACAGGAGGCAGATGCAAGTAAAGGTAGTTTATTGACAGGAGTTGTGATGGATGAATGCTGGTGAGTGACGCAGGAACCACGATGGCAGCACAGACAGGTGGGTAGGTGATTTGAGTGCGTTGGTAGAGATGACGGTGGTGGTAGATCGGTGATCCGTGGTGATGATCCGTGAGTGACTGTGATAATCCAAAGTAGACCGAACAGGAAACAGGGCAAGGACAGGAACACAGGAGCACGAACAGACATCAATACATGGACCTCAAACAACGATCTGACAAACAGGAGACGAAAGACAGGGCGTTATATAGGCGGTTGGAATGAGATGCACCTGCCGCTGATCAGGCGATCAGTGGCCACACCCACATGAACCAATCAACATGACATAACATGACTACAGCTGGAGACGGTGCGTTCACGAACCGTGACAGTACCACTCCTCCTAAGGACGCCTCCTGGCGTCCCCAGAATCTCTTACCTGTCGATTGTAATCATCGATAAGGGAGTGATCCAGGATGTCCCTGGCAGGTACCCAACTTCTCTCCTCCGGACCGTAACCCTCCCAGTCCACCAAGTACTGAAATCCGCGTCCCCTCCTTCTAGAGTCCAGAATACGATTTACCAAATAGGTGGTCTCCCCATCTACGAGACGCGGCGGGGGAGGGACCGGGGTAGGCGGATTAATGGGAGAATGAAATACGGGCTTAATTTTGGACACATGAAAGGCGGGATGAATTCTCCTGTACGTAGGAGGGAGTTTAAGGCGGACTGCCACCGGACTAATGATTTTGGTGACAGTAAACGGGCCAATAAATTTGGGAGCCAATTTATTAGATACGGACCGGAGAGGAATATTCTTGGTTGAAAGCCACACCTTTTGACCCACGACGTATACGGGAGGCCTAGACCGGTGGCGATCGGCCTTGGCCTTGGTGCGCGCCCCCGCTTGGAGTAGAGTCTCACGGGCTCTGGTCCAAGTGCGGTGGCACCTCTGGACGAAGGCGTGAGCGGAGGGGACCGCAACTTCGGATTCCATACTGGGAAAAATAGGTGGCTGGTAACCTACACTACACTCAAAGGGAGATAGGCCCGTAGCTGATACTGGTAAGGTATTGTGGGCGTACTCCACCATAGACAATTGTTGGCTCCAGGAGGAAGGATTCTTGGAGACCAAACATCGCAACACCCTTTCCAAATCTTGGTTGGCTCTCTCGGTTTGACCATTGCTCTGGGGGTGAAACCCTGAGGACAGACTTACAGTCGCTCCCAGTAGTCTACAGAATTCTTGCCAAAATTTAGCCACAAATTGGGGTCCCCTGTCGGAAACCACGTCTATCGGGAGGCCATGTAAACGAAAGACGTGGTCTACGACGGTCAACGCTGTCTCCTTGGCTGAGGGTAATTTGGGCAAGGGAATAAAGTGGGCCGCCTTCGAGAACCGGTCCACCACGGTTAAAACTACCGTGTTTCCCTGGGAGGGTGGGAGGGCGGTAATAAAATCTAGAGCGATGTGGGACCAGGGTCTCGAAGGAACCGGCAGCGGTTGGAGTAACCCATCAGGGGGCCGATTGGAAGTCTTACCATTGGCACAAACCGAGCAAGCCAAAACAAAACTGTGAATGTCGCGAGCCATAAGTGGCCACCAGAATCGTTGCTTGACTAAAAATCTAGTACGGTTAACCCCTGGATGGCAAGCTACATTCGAGCAATGTCCCCACTGGATAACGTTGGACCTTAATCCCTCCGGCACAAATAAACGGTTCGGTGGGCACCCGGGCGGAGGCGTTACCCCTTCTAAGGCCGTTCTGACCTTCGATTCGATCTCCCATGTGAGAGTGGAGACCACTAATGTCTCAGGAAAAATACACTCGGGAGTGGACGGGCGTTCGGAATGGTCAAAAATACGCGACAAAGAATCGGGTTTGATATTTTTGGAACCCGGGCGGTACGAGATAGTAAAGTCAAAACGTCCGAAAAAAAGTGCCCACCGAGCCTGCCTGGAGTTCAACCTCTTGGCGGTGCTAATGTACTCTAAATTCTTGTGGTCAGTCCATACTATAAAAGGAACCCCCGATCCCTCTAACCAGTGTCGCCATTCCTCTAATGCCATCTTAACTGCCAACAATTCTCGGTTACCAATATCATAATTTCGTTCTGCCGGAGATAAACGATATGAAAAATACGCGCAAGGGTGGACCTTGTCGTCTAAGGGAGAACGTTGAGATAACACCGCTCCTACCCCCACCTCTGATGCGTCGACCTCCACCACGAACTGACGTGTAGGGTCAGGGGTAATCAGAATAGGGGCTGAAGTGAAACGGCTCTTCAGTTTGGCAAACACAGCCTCAGCTGTGTCCGACCACCTGAACGCAGTCTTGGCGGAGGTCAAGGCGGTCAGAGGTGCGGCTAGTTGGCTGAAGTTGCGAATAAAACGCCGGTAGAAGTTAGCGAACCCCAGAAACCTCTGTAGGGCCTTACGGGAATCTGGGCTTGGCCATTCTACCACAGCCTTAACCTTCTCGGGATCCATGCGTATTCCCTCAGTCGACACGATATACCCCAAAAATGGAATTGACTGTGCATGAAATTCGCATTTCTCCGCCTTGACAAAAAGCCCATTCTCTAGCAACCTCTGAAGCACTCGTTGGACGTGCTGCACATGTTCCTGGAGAGAAGAAGAAAAAATCAATATGTCGTCCAGGTAGACATAAATGAACTGATCGATCATATCTCGCAGCACGTCGTTGACAAGTGCCTGGAAGACCGCTGGGGAGTTGGAGAGCCCAAAGGGCATAACCAAGTATTCAAAGTGCCCTCTGGGGGTGTTAAAAGCGGTCTTCCATTCATCCCCCTCCCTGATCCGAACCAAATGATACGCATTGCGTAAGTCCAGTTTTGTGAAAATTGACGCTCCCTGCAACCTCTCGAAGGCCGAAGACATCAACGGCAAAGGATAAGTATTCTTTACCGTGATGTTGTTCAGTCCCCGGTAATCAATACAAGGTCGCAGAGATCCGTCCTTCTTTCCCACAAAAAAGAACCCCGCCCCCGCAGGAGAAGAGGAAGGGCGGATGAATTTAGAAGCTAGAGAATCAGAAATATATTTCTCCATAGCCTCCCTCTCTGGAACAGAAAGTGAATAGAGTTTGCCCTTAGGCGGAGACTTACCTGATAGTAAATCTATGGCACAGTCGTAAGGACGATGCGGAGGAAGAGAAGCAGCCCGAGACTTACTGAACACTTCCTTCAGATGGAGGTACTCAGCGGGCACGTTAGACAAATCCACCGCCTCCTCCTGCAACACAGACACAGACACAGACGGACAGGCAGACACTAGACAAGACTCATGACATCTTTTACACCAAGACAAAACGGAGTTAGAGAGCCAGTCAATGCTAGGGTTGTGGAGGAGGAGCCAAGGGTGTCCGAGGACAATGGGTGCCAGGGGAGAGTCAAGGATGTGAAAAGAGATGGTTTCGGAGTGATTGCCAGAGGTGATGAGTGTAATGTCTTCAGTGATGTATGATATGGTGGGAAGTTGCTGACCAGTGAGGGCGTGAACCGTGATGTGGTGCGGAAGAGGTCTGAGGGGGATGTGGAGCTTGTGGGCTAATGTGCTGTCCATGAAGTTACCTTCTGCCCCGGAATCCAGTAGTGCCTGACAGTGATGTGTCTGTGCTGACCACCGCAGCCATACCGGGAGGAGCGTAGAAGATGATGGTGATGATAATGATGATGATGAGGTCTTCTCGGCGGAGATCCCACCCGATAGTAGCCTCATACGTACTACCGGGCCTGGCCTTTTACCGGACAGGCGTGGGCTTGATGTCCGGCTCCCCCGCAGTAAAGGCAAAGGCCCAGGGACCTCCGCCTCTCCTTCTCCTCCCGGGAAAGCCGAGCTCGCCCTACCTGCATGGGCTCGTGATCGTAGACGGGGCTGGCCACGTCCCCGCCGCTGAACCGCACGTCTGCCGGTCCCCTGGATGGGGTGTTGAGTAGCCCCCTCCTCTCCATCCGTGCCAGACGTGCGTCGACCCGAAGGGCCAGCTCAATGAGTCCATTGAACGACGGGGGAAGGTCCAGGGCGTAGATCTCCCTCTGGACGCGGTCAGCCAGCCCATGCAGGAACATGTCCCACTGCGCCTCCTCGTTCCAATGGCACTCCGCCGCCAGGGTCCGGAACTCGATGGAGTAGTCCGAGACGGATCTCTCGTGCTGGCGCAACTCCGCCAGCCTCCTGGCCGCCTCCCGTCCTGCGGCGGCCCGATCAAAGACCCGTCTCATCTCGGCGGAGAGGGCCTGGAACGAGGCGCAGCATGGGTCCTGGTTCTCCCACACCGCTGTTCCCCACAATGCCGCCCTCCCAGAGAGCAGGGTCAGGACGAACGCCACCTTGGCCCTCTCAGTGGCGAACGTTCTAGGCTGGAGGGCAAAATGCATATCACAACGGTTAAGGAAAGCTCTACAATAATCGGGTTCACCTGAGTAAGCCTCCGGAATCGGGAGGCGTGGTTCCGGCTGGGAGGGGGCCTCCGATGGTGCTGGTGGAACAGGCGGTGTGAGTGGCGCAGTGGGAGCTCGTAATAGCTGGAACTGTTGGGTGAGCTCGGACACCTGCGTCACTAAAGCCTGAACCGCGCGACCAGTGTCGTTAAGAGTCCGCTCCTGGGAGTCCATCCTCCGAACACTGGCGCTGAGGAAAGCTTCGAGAGAGGAGGGTTGGTTACTCGCTGCCTCCATGTTGGTCAGATCGTTCTGTGACGCTAACAATGGAGGACAGGAGGCAGATGCAAGTAAAGGTAGTTTATTGACAGGAGTTGTGATGGATGAATGCTGGTGAGTGACGCAGGAACCACGATGGCAGCACAGACAGGTGGGTAGGTGATTTGAGTGCGTTGGTAGAGATGACGGTGGTGGTAGATCGGTGATCCGTGGTGATGATCCGTGAGTGACTGTGATAATCCAAAGTAGACCGAACAGGAAACAGGGCAAGGACAGGAACACAGGAGCACGAACAGACATCAATACATGGACCTCAAACAACGATCTGACAAACAGGAGACGAAAGACAGGGCGTTATATAGGCGGTTGGAATGAGATGCACCTGCCGCTGATCAGGCGATCAGTGGCCACACCCACATGAACCAATCAACATGACATAACATGACTACAGCTGGAGACGGTGCGTTCACGAACCGTGACAATATCAACAACAAAAATATATCTTGACTCCATATAGTGGTTATTTTGGAAAAAATCCCAGGTATTTTGAACAGTAGGATTATTAAAAATATGTGCGAATATAAAATTTAATTAAGTAGCATATATATGAAATTTCAGTACTTTTTTACTTAAGTACATAAAAAAACGAGTACTTTTGTACTTTCACTTGAGTAAAATTGAAAAAGGAGTACTTTTACTCTTACTGGAGTAATATTTTATTATATGTATCTGTACTTTTACTCAAGTACTTGATTTGTGTACTTCGTCCACCATTGGTTTACTGATTGTGACGGAAGGCCGAATTTACATGACACATTATAAATGAGCATAGTCTGCGATAGATACAGTGCCAAAAAAAAGAGAAGAGGATAAAGACAGAGGTAAAGAGATGCAGTGAAAGAACAATTTATTGCATAGGAGTAAGATACTATAATTTCATGGCAGTTATTTTTACATTAAACTTAATGTTAGCAGTTGTTCTGAGTTCTGAGTCCCCAGACTGTGATTTTGTACAATCATGTCAGTTTTAAGACGCATTTTTTATTATCACTTTTTTATTAATGTTTTACTCTACAGTTGTGCAGGGGATACAGTACAGGCCAAAACTTTGGAAACATTACTATTTTTAATGTTTTTGAAAGAAGTTTCTTCTGCTCATCAAGCCTGCATTTATTTGATCAAAAATACAGAAAAAATGTAATATTTTGATATATTATTACAATTTAAAATAATTTGTTTTCAATTTATTATACTTTAAATGATCATTTATTCCTGTGATGCAAAGCTGAATTTTCAGCATCATTCCTCCAGCCTTCAGTGTCACATGTGACATCCGGTCTATCACATGATCATTTAGAAATCATTCTAATATTCTGATTTATTATGAGTGTTGGAAACAGTTCTGCTGTAATGTGTGTGTGTGTGTGTGTGTGTGTGTGTGTGTGTGTGTATGTATATATATATATATGCTAAATCATGAACACAATGACAGGGTGAAATGGGCTGTGATGCATGGGGCGCCAGGTAAAATCTTGCCTAGGGGAGCAAATTGGTCAGGGCCGGCCCTGCTGCCCACTTTCGTTCTTTTACCCCTAAAACCTCGACACACCAAAGGATGAAAGGCGAAGCGCTGTAAAATACAAGAGGCTACGCATATTTCAGACTGTTTGAAGGTCACTGCTGCGATCTGCCAATGCAACTGTATATTTAATCACTGAATGATTCCCACTATCTCTTTTAGCTGTGATCACACACACACACACACACATACACACACACACACACACACACACACACAGTAGATTAGCCATTTTTACACCACGTGCAGAGTTGTTGAGGATATCTGCCACAAGGTTATTTAAGTGCATCCTGCATGTCAATGCTTTATAGTTGGGTGGTTGTGTGCATGTTTCTCTAGCGGTGACAGATGCACTCCAGGTGTGCTGTTGGTGGTTTGCATTGCTGCGGTTGAGACGGGATGTTATTGTCAGGTCACCTTGAGTTTGGTTTTGTCTTTAATACGTGTGCATTTCAACATCCTGGTGTCTGAACACACTACAGGCTTTGAGTATCTGCGTCCGTGAATATGAATGAGATGCTCTGTGAATGTATGACTTAATAGATCTGAATTGTCAGTACTGACTGTGATTTGTCTGGTTCTCTGGAGGTATGTTCATCCATCATAACCTTCTCATTTGGACACAATACATAAATAATACAACATGCCAGTCGAGGTTGTGAGTCAATTATTTTACCACAGTTAAGGGATGTCGTTAGGTTGCCTGAAACCACTTAAATCACAAAAAATAAAAAATAAATAAATAAATAAATAAACATGTGTATGTGTGTGTGTGTGTGTGTATTATTTAATAATATTATAAATTAAATATGTATATATAACTTTTATCCTTCTTCTCTTTCTACTATTGGCTTAATCAAATTATTAGCACAGCTGGTAATATTACAATTAAATTATGAATTCAAATAGAATTCAATTTAATTTCATTCATTGTAGAATTCTACTTTACAGCGACTTCAGATTTTTAGAGCTGGAACTATCTTTTTTAATGTGTATAAATAAATACAAACATTAATTTATTCACAAAAACAGGGATATATATATATATATGTATATATATATATATATATATATATATATATATATATATATATATATATTGCGATTTTTAAAGAATTGTTTTTTATTTCAATATACTTTTAAATATTAATTTTAAATATAAATATTGAAGTAGGTTTAGCCGACATTGCCACACATTTCTTTTCCAGCTCATCTACATGTGGGCGACTCCGTCTGAACTGGATGAAATGAGTCTCTCGCTGGCTTTTTAAATAACGACACAGCAGTCTCATCATTCTTTATGACACTGATCATCTATTATGAGCTCCGATATGATAAAACATGCCTTTCCTAGAGAATATGCCCATTCGTTTCCAATTCTGATATCCATGGATCTCTCTCGCCTTTAACCTCGGTTGCTGACAGATAATAACTTTGCCATTGAAAGGCTACCTTTCCCTGCACATAAAGGACGTTTAAAAGAGATGTATTACTCTTCCGGTGGTGATGAAGCTTTTGCAGAGCAGGATTATATCTCTATTCATTCTCATTTATTTTGCTTTAGACCTCATCTGAATGACTTTGGTCAGTAATTACAGCCAAGGTTATCAGTGTTCAGATGAGAAACTTTACCTTCCCCTCCATTAGCGCACTCATTATCTTTTGCTATTGTTCAGTGGATCTTCATGGGTTGTTTCAACTATTGTGAAGTCAGTATTGTTAGTAGAGTACAACAGAACTTTTTATGACCCCAAAGTGTCGAAAATCTATATGTACTTTTATTTAATATTGATGTAGCAACATTACTTCTTGGTTAAAATTTACAATGACGAATGCACACTTAATCAGTATCCATCCTATCGTCAAGTAAAAGTATTTAATCATATATTGAAAATATATCTTGAATTTTCTTTGTTAACTTTTTTTATGTAGACAATTCAGACAATTGATCAGCTCACTGATGCTTTTTATTTTTCTCTTTTGTTAATTGCATCAGCAGACTCAAGAGAAACTCAAGTTGATCTGGTTGCTAAGTGATTGTTTCTATGGCAGTAGAGAGGGACTGTGTGTTAAATCGTGACATAGACTTTTTAATGATTAAAAAACAAATCTGTGATATTTACAGCTTTGGTTGCCAGAATTTTACAGTGAATATATAGTAGCAACATTTTAATGATTTATAATAGTTTTTCCATAAATTATGCAATTAAAGTCTTTCTTTTTCACTTGGCAAGTGTCAACAATTATTACAGTTTTATTGCAGTTTTATTACAGATTTATTACCGTTTTTTTTTTTTTTTTTTACATTTGGCAAAAGAACTTTTAACTGTTATGCGCACCAAATCTCAATTTATTTGATTAAAAATAAAGTAAAATAACTTAATACTGTGAAATATTATTGCAATTTAAAATACACATTTTATATTTGAATACATAGTAAAATGAAATTTATTTCTGTTATACAAAACTGAATTTTCAGCATCAATACTCCTGTATTCACATACCACATGATCCTTCAGAAATCATTCTACTGTATTTTTAAGCCTATAAATGTAGCCTCGGTGAGCATTAGAGACTTGTTTCAAGATCATTAAAAAAGAGAGTACAGCAAATTAGATGTTTCTGCAAATGATTCACAATACATCATGCTTAATTATGCATCTTTTTTATTAAATGCTGATAACCATTAAATCTGAAGATTGTAACTGTTGACATCCTGTGATCCAAAGGTATTTTATCCTTGAATAAAGTTTGTTGTGTCATCCTAATTTCTCGTGGAGTTTGTGATGATTGACCAGCAGGAGGAACAAATCTGTTTCCCCATTAGTTTAATCTCTCGGCTGCTGTGTCATCAATAATCGAAACACACTGCGGCTTTTACAGTTTTTCTACGACGTCAGAAGAACTCAAATGTGAAAATGCAAATGCTTTAATTCCGTTCCTGCAGATTACGGCACGGTTCTCGCCTTCTGTCGCCTTATTGATTGACAGGCACATTCTGTAGCGCCTTCATTTTTTCTCTGTCAAATTAGAGGTGTTCAATGCAAAATTTCACCCTGGCTAACCACATAAGAGCCACTCAAATTAAAACCAGACGATAACTCTCAGTTGTTCCAGTTTAGAAGATTTTAACTGCAGACAGCAGGTCAGTTTCAATCAGCCAAAGTCACCAGGCAATTGAGCCCCCACATATCTCATCCTTCATCCTCTCCTGTCCATCTCTGAGTCCTTTCATTTTCTTCTAACATGCATTGTAATGCGAGTGATAATGTCGCTCCTCTCAACCTGTTGCTTTTGTCATTTCAGGCTGAAGCTGTCCGTCTGTCATCTCTATGGAAACTGCTGAAGAGCATCATGACTTCATTTCTGGTTGGTCTGTCACTAGGGTTGGTAATCGGATATGTACAGTACATTGACATTAATGCGTTTGGTAGATGCTTTTATATGAAACAACTAAATGCAAGGTCCGTTTTAATCTGTTCATGCATTTTCTGAGAATCAAACCCATCTGTGTTGCTAGTACTGTTAGAGCAACAGGAACATTATTGTTTATTATTATCTGTTTTTCTCCTGGAAAACTAGATAAATGTACTTTGGGTAAGATGGTAAGACTTCTATCTGAAACATATATCTTTATTAAATGATTATTTTTGTAGGCTATTAGCATGCATTTTGTCTTATTTTAAGGTAAGGTGACAGAAGCATTGATTTTTGTTGTTGTTGTTGTTGTATTACGCACGTCAGATTTGGGGTTTTTGAGCTATTTTGCTTCCATTAAATATTTTATTTCAGACTAGAGGAAAGGAAACACCCCACATACACATATAAGTGTTTATTGTATTGGACTCAATCTATTTGCATTAGTAGATTTCAATAATTATGCATATATTTTTCCTCCATTTTCTCAAAATGTGATTTTACTTCCACTTTAGCAGCAAATTTGTAAAGGTTACTTTAAATTGATTAAATTGAACATAAGCCTAAGAGTTGTTCTGTCACTTTTTCAATGACAGAAATATAAAATAAATAAATTAAATGCATAATACAAGTGTGTGTGTGTGTGTCTGTGTGTGTGTGTGCGTGTTTGTGTGTGTGTGTGTGTGTGTGCGTGTTTCTGTGTGTGTGTGCGTGTGTGTGTGTGTGTGTGTCTGTGTGTGTGTGTGTGTGTGTGGGGGTGTCTGTGTGGGTGTCTGTGTGTGTGTGTGTGTGTGTGTGTGTGCTATAATGTTTAATAAGAATTCTCATATTTCAATTTTATTTTTGATTTTATTTTTAATAGTAAAATATGGGCTTTTTATTAGATTAAAATTTGAAAACATAAGCTTTCATTCAAAATATATAATGAAAATAGAAGCTTTTGTTTTGCACACATCCTTATTTAATTAATTAAACAACACATTTATTTTATGCAATTTTTCATGTTGGTATTTGCATTTGTAATCAATAAAATAGATTTTATGATTAAAAGTAATATATGGCATTTTTCATTAGCTAATTTTTTTTTTGCATTTATTTTTAATCACAATACATATCTTTAAAGCCATTTTCTCAAAATAAGTTTTCATCTTCACTTCAGCAGTTAGACCAAACTTAACTTATATCTACATATACTAGTGATACTAAATACAGTGGTTAGTTTGAGCACCTAAGCAAGCTTTGTCCTTCTGTAACCCAAATGTCTAATGCATTCACCGCATGCATATTATTTGCCTCCGCAGATAGGCTTAAGTTTCCAGGACAACCTGATTGTCAAAAGAGCTCATTAGTAATAACAGCGATGGCCGGATCGTGCCTCTACCCTCAACTCCAGCATTCAGAAACATTTACGATGCCAAGCCATCCAAAGCCAGTGACCTTGATGGGCGTTTTAAAACAGACTGAGAGGCTTAATGGATCTTTACACCCAAGATCATTGCACCTGAGGGAATACATTACAATCTACTTCATCACAGAGCAAAGTGGCATCAGGCTCAGCAACTATAATTGGGTTTCTTTTGTGCTTTTAATGTGTCCATTTTATGCAGTGTAAAATATCTGTATATTCATGGTTTTTGAATCTTTGAGATGTGTGTAAAACCCTGAAACAGTGTGCGGTTTGTAAGTTATTCTGTGGCTAATGTGTTAGCTTAAGAGTATTGAGGCTTTTTTTGGCTGAATTTGGCCTTGGATAACATATTTGACTCTGAGTGCTGCTTGACCTCAAATTCAGATGAGAAATCATTAATTCCAGTCAAGAAAGGACTGTGTTTCAGCTGTAGACGTGACTCATTCTTTGTT
Organism: Carassius carassius; assembly: GCF_963082965.1. Taxonomy (NCBI): domain Eukaryota; kingdom Metazoa; phylum Chordata; class Actinopteri; order Cypriniformes; family Cyprinidae; genus Carassius; species Carassius carassius. Next base: position 1,920,915 of record NC_081764.1, read on the forward strand.
CTGCACAAAGTCCTTAAAATCCAACATTTAAATATGTAAAGATGACTTTGAACTGCAGACCAACAATTGTTCTGTGACAATTGTTCTGTGACTTGTTCTGTGACTGTAACACAAATGCAACTGCTGAAATAAAAGCATTATATATATATATATATGGGCGGCAGTGGCTCAGTGGTTCATGTAGGTTGTCTACAAACTGGAAGGTTGGTGGTTCAATCCCCGGTTCCACCTGACCAAGTGTCGAGGTGTCCTTGAGCAAGACACCTAACCCCAGCTGCTCCCGACGAGCTGGATGGCGCCTTGAATGGCAGACACCGCAGTCGGTGTGTGAATGAGTGTGTGAATGGGTGAATGTGAGGCAAATTGTAAAGCGCTTTGGATGGCCATGTGGTCTGTTGAAAGCGCTATATAAATGCAGTCCATATATATATATATATATATATATATATATATATATATTATGCTTTTATTTCAGCAGTTGCATTTGTTCACTATTTGCAGTTAAAATGATATAGATTTAATTATTAATAATAATATATTAGCTTAAAATGTGAAAATATAATGTTTCATTTTATGCAACTCCAATGCTTGGCATTAAATTATAAAATGTAATTAATTTTATATAAATTATAAAATTAAATTAGTAGATTAAAATGTCAAAATATATAGTTTTATTTTGTACACATCCATTTTTTATCAAATAACTTGTTCATATTAACATTTTTATATTTTTATAAGTATTCCCATGGCAATATTTGCAATTTTAAAAATAATGTTTTTTTAATATTAATCTTTATATTGATTTTTTTATTAGCTTAAAATGTGAGAAAATATGTGAAAAAAATATTTTATATTTTTCATTTTATACAGATCCATTATTAATCAAATAATTGTTCATATTATACATATATTTTTATAAGCATTATGTCAATATTTTTAATTTTAATAATATTGTATATTTAAAATTCTTATATTTCAAGCTGTATTAATAGTTCTATTAATAGTTAAGTGTGTTGCCAAATAACTTAAATATAAATAATATACAATTTAATAAGAATTATCAAATTATCATGTCAATATAATTTGAATAATATTAATATTATTATTAATAGCCAAATATTTTTTATTGACTTAAAACATGACTTCTGTATGGCAAAAATTATGGCTTTTTAAAGATATTAATATACTTCTCAAGGTTTCATTGAACACAAATCCATTGCAACCGAACCTCTGTTTAAAATCAATTTAAAAAAATGTTTAATCATAACTTTGCTCTATTATATTCATTGCCTGTGACCTCTCAGAACAGACCTGCGACCCATTTTCAGGTCATGATGTCGTGCTCGTATTGGTTTCTGTCCTTCCCATGGAAGATGTTGTCCTACACAGACTGTAGCAGACTTATCAAGAGACAACCGACAGCTGTGATCTCTGTGACTAACACCAACTCGCCCTTCTCTCAAACTCCCGACCGCCTCTGGCTCATGGCTGCTCTTTGTCATCTTCTTCCAACAGCTCATTTTTTCTTCTTGCTGGCTGACCGTGGACCCATCAGAGCCACTGAAGCGGGTGCCCAGGCGAGTGCCTGACCTAAATGCTTGACTGCACTCAGCTAGCTAACCACATTGAGAGGGCCATGGAGGTGGAGTGAGACTCGTCTGCCTTGTGCGGGTGCGTCTAAATCACTTGCTTGCAAAGGTAAACTTAATCCACCCTATTCTCAGTGACATTAGTAAGGAAGAACCTGTATTGGACATACTTGAAATGTTCTGAGGAATGAACTGAATGTCTCATCTTTTCCTGTGTGACTTCTGAACTACTTACAGTACATTTCATGTTGAATATTGCTTTCTCTAATTAGCTGAACATATTACAAACCTCGATTCCAAAAAAAGTTGGGACACTGTACGAATTGTGAGTAAAAAAGGAATGGAAAAATGTACATGTAAAATAAAATTACATTTTATTCACAATAGAATATAGATAACATATCAAATGTTGAAAGTGAGACATTTTGAAATGTCATGCCAAATATTGGCTCATTTTGGATTTCATGAGAACTACACATTCCAAAAAAGTTGGGACAGGTAGCAATAAGATGCCAGAAACGTTAAATGTACATATAAGGAACAGCTGGAGGACCAATTTGCAACTTATTCGGGTAATTGGCAACATGGTTGGGTATAAAAAGAGCCTCTCAGAGTGGCAGTGTCTCTCAGAAGTCAGGATGGGCAGAGGATCACCAATTCCCCCAATGCTGCGACAAAATATAGTGGAGCAATATCAGAAAGGAGTTTCTCAGAGAAAAATTGCAAAGAGTTTGAAGTTATCATCACCGTCTAAAACTCTATAGGTCAAAAAAGAAGCCATATCTAAACATGATCCATAAGCACAAGCATTTTCTCTCGGCCAAGGCTCACAAAATATGTATAAAAGATGTATAAACTGTTCTCATTACAAACTGGGGAATATACATTAACAGTAACTATAAATTCACCCGGATGGAGTTCATGTGGAGCTGCGTTTACTGCAAACTGCTCCAAACGCTGAAAACAGTAGTTTGCATAAGAGACATTACAATACAACACATCAAATCACATATTTCTATAATTACAATATAGTCTTTGTGATATGATTATCAATGCTAAAACATAATGTATTCTCAGGTATTGTTAGAATGAATATAAATTATTAACCAATGTTTCATTCTCGTCAGTGCCAAATTTTACTTTCATTTGGCACTTGGCAAGTGTTTGTTTCAGGCCCTGTGTATGTTTTTCTGTATTTAGCCATGCTTTGGCATACATGCAGCCATCTTTGAATATTAATCATAAAATACAGTAGGCTGCATGCAGAGGCAGAACATTTTTGTATTATTATTATTATTTTTTTTTGATATACAGAAAGAAACTTTGACTAACAGGACCTCAAATGAAATGCAAACAATTAAAAGTTGTAATTCAACTCTCCATGCCAAACAATCTGAAGTAGCATGAGATTAACAGTGGCAATTGAGAACATTTCATGTTGACATGCAACCATTAATTGCTCAGCAGTGTTTTTAACGTATTGCATTTTAACGATGCTGCTTACAGTTATGGCTCAGGGTCTGAAGCTCTTCTCATTAGGAGACGTGAAGCTGTCAGTCATCCAGTATAAGGCCAGAGCGGCGTCATGCAAAATGATGAGGGTGCACTTTCTCTTGTGCTTCGGCAGCACGATTGACCCGAGAGTCAAGCCAAAGCTTTTGATTAAAGGACAATTTCAGTCATTGGCTAGTAATGGATTCTTAGGCAGATGATTCATTACTGCTTTAATTGAGGTAATTAAATGATGGGTGCAAAGGAGAGTCAATGCGGCAAGGAGAGAAGCCCACAGAGATTGGAGGTCTGGCCTGCGGTGTCACACAGGCAGATTGCCGTAATTACTACAAGGAAATTGGGGTCATTTCCAACCTCTTTCAAAGCTACATTTAGCAAAAAAAAAAAATTATGGTTAAATGCTACAGAAGTTGGTATATTTGATACGATTCGGACTTCTGTCGCGGTGTTCAGTGTGAACATTAAAGACTGTTGTGTTTATCACTGTAATTTATGTTTAACTGAGGGTTTCAGTGTAAGTTTGAATATAGATAAAGGTGCCATTAATAAATATGTTGAGTATTAAGAGCCATTCTTATTTAAAGTTAATAAATGCATTGCAACATATGCATTAAATAAAAAAAAGTTAATTTAAGCCATAAATTGGAAACATTTTATTGCATGTTGCCTTTCTTTTATTATAAGATACAACTTGTTTTGTTCCTGAATGCAACGTGTTTGAAGAAATCAGCTGAATTAGATGTTTAATACATTTTTCTTACAGCCTAAATCTATATTTCCTCTTTTTGTGTGTACATACATTTATATTTATATATATATATATATATATATATATATATTAAAGGTACAATTTGTAAGATATTTGCAGTAAAATATCCAAATAGTGTTATATATTTTGTCCAGCTGATTACTAACAATATCTCTAATGTTTTCAACTACTTGTAAATCATGAGAAAATTCCCATTCTAAACAGTAACACTGGGCAGTGCAGTCGCCTGTCAATGACGTTAGTTCTTCTTCTTAGTTTTATGGCAAATTGCAACCATGGTTTATCAGGTGCATACCGCCACCTACTGTATCGGAGTATGTTGCATGGATATGAATCTAATGACGTTAGTTACCCTTGTTACCGCCTTTACTGACATAGAAACCACATGAAAACAGTGTCATGGACAAATGCGGAAGTAGCTTCGCGACAAACTTCATCTAGAAAGAGATGCTGATCTCGCTTGTGTTTTACTCGACAGGTGAGTTGTTTTGATTTGTATCTTTACAGAAAACGTATGCTATTATAACGATCAACAAGATTAGTATCATGGGGCATACACGCCAAATGCAGGGGATCGCGTCTCTAGACCCGTGCGAGGACGCGTCTGCTCCATAGTCTGATCGCATCTTTGCATTGACTTTGTATGTATTTACCCGCGCAAATCGTTGAACGCTTGTTAAATCCATGATTTATGTTTCCGTCTGATTTCATGGCCGTCAGCGGTTGGGTAGAAGACAACAAATCCCATCATTCCAAGCTCCTTCTTAGCGTCATCAAACCATGCGATTGTTATTGTTTTGATAGTGCGCCCTCTAGTGGCAGGTCCTACTACCTGTACCTTTAAACTATATAGGCCACAAGGCTGCAGATTACTGAATGAATCAATTGTTTTGAATAAACTGGTTTAGTAAATGGTTCAATTACTCACTTAAATAGTCTTGTTTTGTTCCTGAATGAATCAGTTTGTTTTAAAAAATGAGTTAAATGAGTGAATAATCAGTGATTCACTCAAATAGTCACATGTTGCATGGAACGTGGAGAAACAGACACGGAAAAATTACCAACAGTGAAAAGTGCCAGAACGATAGAATTAAATGGTAAATTCTCAAGAAGGGGAATAGCACTGAAAAATTCATTGCACTGACATTTCTCCCCTGTCTTCTGTCTAGTGAAATGACTGTTGAACTTTGTGGACAGAATCGCATGGGTTGGATCTTCATTCACCTTCATGTGCTGGTTCAGTGGTCTGTTGGCTCTTGAGTTTAGCGGTTAGCTGCTGGTTCACTTGTTTCAAATCAATCAATGTCCAGCAACAGCATGTGCTCTTCAGACATGAGAAGATAAAGACGTCTATTTATTATTATTATTTTTTTTTATCAAATTGTAGTTTTTGTAATTTGTAATTTGTAATTTGATGTTTAATTGATTTCCAGATAAAAGTCATATGGAGCTGTGTGTGTGTGTGTGTGTTTGTGTGTGTGTGTGTGTGTGTGTGTGTGTGTGTGTGTGTGTGTGTGTGTGTGTGTGTGTGTGTGTCTGTGTGTCTGTGTGTCTGTGTGTGTGTGTGTGTGTGTGTGTTAAATATGCAAATATTTAGATATATCTGTTAACTTTTCTCAAGCTAATGTTTAAAGTTGTCTCACTTGCTAATTATTCTTGCAGATATATTCTTCAAATTCAAATTACAATACTGTATTTTCAATTCAGTTTTTTAGCTCAATTAAAAAAAAAAAAAAAACAGTAAGACATTTTTTTTTATTCATTTCTAAATCCTGCGTTGAAACTAGCTTGTTAAGACACTCAGAATATAAAGTATCTTTGCCAGCACTGGTTAGTATAAACCAGCATGTCCATTCAAGGGGAATAAACATTAATAATACCAAAGTAACATGAAGAAGAAATAACTTGAGAAAAAATAAGGGCAGAAGAGGTCACTAGAAATGGAGGAGATGGGATTTGCTCCTTCGCGCTCGCTGCCTTGAAAGAGTCTCTATCTGGGTCACTGCACTTTGTTTCCTCCCGGTTCGCCTGTCATGTTGAATATGTAGAGTCTGGCCTTGCCTGAGGCCCTTGCTAAAAGATATCAGTTTGAGGCGAGTCTTCGGAGAACCATAGGCTGCATCCTGTTGACTGACTGTGGTCCCCGGGTGCAGGTCCCAAAGGTCCCAGCTGCTGAACTCTGCGTGCGCCGTGTGCTGCCAGCGTCTGACACGTGCCAAAGACCTCTACAAACAGCATTAGAGTTGTTGCATAAAGGGCATCAGAAACTGCATGCAATTCATTAAGACCTCCGTTGGAGAACTTCTGCTTTGTGCATTTGTGTGTTTTGACCGCTGCAAATGTTTGGCTGAACATCATCCAGCTGAAGTTGCATTTAACCACAGTTTTGTGTCCAAATAGCATTCATGCATGGATAAGGAAAGCCTGTAATTTCACATCTTTTGTGCCGTCGAGCATCATTTTCAGTTCATACAGGAGGAGAAACTGGGGCTAATTGTCACAAGAACTGTATCTCAGTAACAATGAAACTTTGTTTTATAAGTGATTTACCTAATTGTTGTTTCAAACAACAACTGTTTTAAGTTAGAATATTCTTTACTTATTTTTTAATTATATATATTTTATTTGTTTTTTAATATACTTTGAGGAATTATATCCTCCAAACTAAAATGTCAATGTAAATAAATTATTTATTTATTTATTTATTTTTCTATCTGTCTGTTTTTATTTATTAATTTAATTATTTTCAAATCTAAAATATAGAAGGAAGTCAGCTCTCCAAACTCCAAACTAAAATGGGAAACTATTGTTTACTATAGTAGTTACTTAGTGTATTTTTTAATGTTAAAATGCAAGTACTTTATTCATTTATTTTTTCTATTTTTTTTTTTATTTCAGTTTTACTTTTTTAATACATATTAATTTATTTATTTATTGCTGTCATTTATTTTATTTCAGGTAATGGAAGTTTTAGTTTTTTCGTTTAATTTTTTATTAACTTTATTCATTCATTCATTTATATAATATAAAATACTGGCATAATTCTGTTCTCCAAACTAAACATGGAAAGCTGTCTTAAATTCATATATTTGTTTGTTTATATACATAACATATATTTAACATTATTTATATTTTTTTAATAAAATATTGGATGAATTTTGTCAACTAAACTAAAAATCATATTAACATATATCAAGTTTAGTATCTCCTATTATTATTATTATTATTATTCATTCTATATTATTAATAAATGCATTACAATACAATGTGAAAGTGGAAGATTACTTTATTTTTTATATAATTAATTCTCAACTCAGTGTCAAAAATCAGGTTTCCATTGCATTTGTGTGTTTTGAAAGCAGCAAAATGTTTAGCTGAACACAAGCCAGATGAAGTTGCATCCAGCCGCGGTTTCGTGTCCAAATAGTATTCATGCATGGATAAGGAAAGCCGTCAAGCTGTAATTTCACGTCTTTGGTACCATCGAATTTCGTCCTCCTTAGTGCTTCACCAAAGCAGAATGCAACTAACCGTACGGCTCATCAATCAGCGTACGGCAGGTGGTGCTTAAGTCGCACCCTGATGGATCTGTAGACTGGAGAAGTGGAGCTCCAACAAACTCCAACTTTCTGCAAGACTGCCTGTCCAAATAAACAACGTGTAAATGCTCGCAAATCAAAAGTCTTTAGCATGCAACATGCCTTTTAGATTGAGTCGCTCAATAAACATGTGACACAGGAAACGTCGGCCACATGCAAACTCTCCGGTTCATTATGGGATGTTTCCCCTCATTCATCGATACTTGAGGCAACATGCCAGATCTCGTGTCTACTTAATTAGATTAAATTACCTGTGAAATAAACAGACTCGCACACTAAAGCACCTTCAATCGAAGTCAAATAGACTCCCAGCAGATGCAGGCGAGCCAAAATCTCGACAGTTGGTAACATGTCATGCCGGGAGACACGAGGTTGAACCGGTGGCCTTCAAAGCACTATTCTTTTCTCTCTGCCAAGCTGTTCATGTCCACTAATTAGAGCTGCCATTCCTGACAAAAAGCCTGACAGAAATCTGCTCAGGATGCTCTCTCTGTGTGTCACTTCTATTTCGGAAGCTGTGAACACTCAAAGAGTGAGACTGCCTCTCCGTCTGAGTGTAAAACGTAGGTGTGAAGAGCAGCTCGTGTTTGAATCTGCTCGACTGATTTCTCTCGCTCTCAGAAGCCATTCTGCTGGAGCTTCTGCTCAAAAGAGGATGGCTTTCCCTCTCGAGTGCTGGAAGATTTCAGTTTGCTTGAACGACACGCTTTTCGTCTGTGTTTGTTTTATGAAGTCTACAGTAGCTGGTAAAAATGGAGCACATTCTCAATTCATACAGGAGGGGACACTGGGGCTAGTTGTCACAAGGGCCTTATCTCAGTACTGTTTATCATTTTATTGAACAGTAATTATTATGCATGCATGCATGTGTGTGTGTGTGTGTGTATATATATATATATATATATATATATATATATATAAAATAAATGAGTAGATAAACAAACAAATGGTTGCATATTTAGTGCTTTTGTGCTATTTGCAGCATAACTGACATGGTCATCATGACCTATCGTTGCATTTTCATTTCTGGACAAACTGTTCAGACTTTATTCAGTACTTAACAAATGTTTGATTTGTCAGTACACTATATCATTGAAGTTTTAATTAACTTAATTCAACACAGAGAACATCTGAATCGAACAACTGGGTGTCTCTGCAACCTCAAAACCCCAAAGCTTGTCCCGTCTCCAGTAATGACATAAAGATAATGACTCTGTTTCAGCTGAGAATCTCGAGAGAATTTGATTGCAGAAAAGGCCCAGACTGCAAATCCACACAGTGAGATGTCGTCGTCCATCAAATATGCCAATGTTTTACCTCCTCAATGAAAGAAATCTAATCACAACAGCGAATCCTGCCGCAGATATGGATCATATCGATCGAGCTTCAGCTGCGTTCATCTCTGTGTGGACTGTCATGTTGCTATGACTACAGACGTGATGTCAGCAGCGTCTGTGATCTGAGAGACACAGACTGACCTTAAGTGTTTATTATTGTTATGATTATTATTATTATTACCAGGGAGTTGTTTATTTACCAGTGAAAAATACATTTAAGATGTTTTTGAATAAGTCTGCATTTATTTGATCAAAAATACAGTAATATTGTTAAATATTATTATAATTTAAATTAAAAAAGTTTTTTATTCATGTGATGCAAAGCTGAGTTTTGTCTTTGCATTTAAAAATGTTTTCTTTTACAATATTTTACATTTTTGAAATTATTGGTTAGGGTTATTTAGTTTTTTAGGTTAACAGTTATTTTTAAATTGCAAATGTAACGGAGTTAAAAATGCACTTTAATAATTCTTATTCTCAAAATTAGTATCTGTGAATTTCATTTATCATTTAATGATTTTATTGAATATCTGTGAATTTTATCTCTTTGAGTTATTTTTATTTATCTTTACTTTTGCGAATGTTTCCTGTGGAAATTACCCTATCTGCACACTATCCCTTCTGTACCTCCTAAGCTTCCGTAGTGCTCGCTCTCCCTCAGTCTCGTTTTGCACTGCTGAGGGAAGCAGAAGTACAGTAAGAGGAGTCCAGAAGGCAATTAATGTGCATTGTGTTCTACAGGAGCCAATAAATTGTGAAAAAGAAGTCATCTCGTGAGTCGTCCTTCATATACCCTAACCGAAGCCGTTACACTGGTGCCGTGACCTGTCGGATCTACAGATCAGCTTGATGCTCATCGCCGTGGATGCTGTCGTCCTGTTCTGCAATCAAGATTACTGTGTGGCCAGGTTAAAACGACAAAGCAAAACGAAAAAAAAAACTGTGGGTTAGGGTGTAGTAGGCCTATTGCAACTCAGTTTATTGGTGACTTTTGTTAATGTTGTATACATCATTTTTTTTTCTCTTCAGATTAATCTGCTATTACTCCTCTCTGTTTCTTTATGAATACACACAACGCAAGTACATTTGATGAATTGAAAGCAGACGCTATTATAACAATGGATACGTTTGGTAGTCCTAGTTTGCCGAAAGGTAGGGGTGCTTGGCTCCATGATAATACTAACAGTAGGGATGTGGGACATTTCAAGTGTATAAATGTTGGTAATAGAGATACAGGGTTAGGTCAGAGCCCGGAATGTACTCCTGTTAGTGGGTATCTTAGGGATGGTCCCTACACTTCCACACCTAGCAGTGATGTTGATGTCATTCGCCATCTCACAGATATGGTAGGGCAGCTAGGTGCTCAAATAGGTGAATCGATTGTTACAAAGCTGATGTCAGCTGGTGTTGTAAACATGACTGGTGACCATCAGACTACTTCTCCCGATCAGAACACACACTGTGATATTAATAGACATGACCTCCCACATGTGACAGTTCATCTTAAATCTGATAAAGGACTTCAGTCTTTCAGAGGTGACGACACTGACAAAATCTCAGTCCAGGACTGGATTGACATGACTAAAACTCATCTCAGAAAACAAGAGATTCCTGTACATGAACAAGCAGAAGAAATTATGAGCCATTTAATGGGCAAGGCCAGAGATGTTGTAAAGATTGCCCTGCGTAGTGATCCTGAACTTGATGTTAAACGTAAACCTCAAATGATATACAATGTGCTTCTTCACTATTTCAGTGAGGCTCCCTCGTGTCTCCCACTCGCAGACTTTTATGCTACTCTACCTAAACCCAAGGAAAACCCTGTCGACTATTGGATTAGACTGAACAAGGCAGCAGACCTAGCTCTTGAAGGGTTACACAGACAAGGGAAACAGACAGAGAATATGAATGATGAAGTGGCCCTTATGTTTGTCAAACACTGCCCTGACCCAGAGCTGTCCTGTACATTAAAATGTAAGCCAATTCGTGAGTGGACCTCACGTGATGTTCAGCTGAGGATTGATGATTATCAAAGAGAGCTGAGGGCTAATTGCAGACCAACTAGCACTGCTCAGTTGAAAAGCCACATCACCACCATCACCTCTGAGCAGACCTCTCTACCACCTTCAAGTCTGACGTTATCAGAGCAACACAATGACTCGGGCCCCTCACTTTCCTCTCTCCACGCTCAGCGCCATGGGTGTCATCCTCCTCCTTGTTCTCCTCCAGCACCTGTCCCATTTCAAGGTGAGCTCCAACGTACTCCAAGCCATGCCTCTGTCCCAGTTGTTGCACAAAACCTCCAACAGTCAGAGGATAGACTTCTCACTCGAATGGTCGACATGTTTCAGGAGATGATGGATAAAATGCAGCGGCGCAATATTTCCCAGCCCATCCGAGGTGGGAGATTTCAGCGCACAGCGCGAGACAGGCGTTCCAGAGAAGCTGTTTGTAGAGTTTGTAATGGGTCCAGTCACACCACCATTTCCCACTGCATGTCGGAGAGACTGTGTTTTGTCTGCCTTGCTCCAGGCCATACCAAACAGGATTGCCCCGCAAACAACTCCTCCCAATCCCGGTCTGAGGGAAACTAGAGGACCTGTATCCAGAGGGAGTTAGTACGGGTCATTATTTAGACTCCCAAACCAATGACATGTTTGATGCTGAGACTGTTTACACGTCTGTGAAAGACTCATGTAATGACTCTGAAGTTGTTGTTGTCTATCAGAACATTCACAGAGTGGGCAACAGTGACAGTCTTTTCTACACATCTGTGATAATGGGTGATTCAGTGAAAATGGGTGGAATGTTGGACAGTGGTTCAATGGCTTGCAGCATAAATGAGGCAGCTGAGACAAAATTGAGAGATGCTGGAGTGATAACAGACCAAAAGCTGATGGATGTGAATGTTGTACTTGTTGGATGTGGTGGACTTCGTGTTAAGCCAAAGTGTGCTTTTGAAGTGGAAATGGAAGTGTATGGCTGTAAAGTGTTAGTCCCCACGCTTATTGTTCCAGGACAACATGATGAGTTGATACTAGGAACCAATGTTATAAAGCACATCCTGCATCAGTCTAAGTTATGTGAGTCCTATTGGGAGACAGTGTCCGGCCCCTGCCCTGACAGAGACCCAGAAGCTGAACATTTCCTGTCTATGCTGTCTGGCCTGAACATCTGGAGAGGTGAAGATGTTCCTGTCAAAATCGGGACAGTTAGGAGTAACTCAGCTACATGCCTCGAGCCTGGCCGTGAGTATCTAATCTGGGGGAAACTACCCAAAAACACAGCTGTTTCCCCAGGCAGTACCATCATGACAGAGCCCACGTCATCCCGCTCAGCTCCTAGAGGTGTTTTGGTTGCGAAGATTGTGACTTCCCTGTGGGGAGACAGGTGGATCCCACTAAAGCTCATCAACACATCTGAAAGGCCGGTGCTGTTGAGACGCAATGCTAAGCTGGCAGATGTCTATTCATGTTTGTCTATTGAGGACTTGGACATTGCTGAGCGTCCAGAGGCTCCACTGGTCAGCTGCACCCAGTCAGCTGCATCATGTACTGCTAATGGAAATGACGCCAAGGACAGACTCAGGTCGGTTGGGCTCAGTGCTGTCGACATTGAATCGTGTGAAGTTTCAGAGGACTGTAAGAGGAGGATGTCGGACCTTGTTTTACAGTATGAAGACGTCTTTTCACGCCACCACCTGGACTGTGGGGAGGCGAAGGGCTTTGTACATCGCATACACCTATCTGACAGCAGACCATTCAGGCTTCCATACAGGAGAGTGCCCCCTGGCCAGTACCAGAAACTTCGCCAGGTACTGAGTGAGATGGAGGAGAAAGAAATCATCAGACAGTCGACAAGCGAGTATGCGTCACCATTGGTGCTTGTGTGGAAAAAGAACGGAGATCTCCGCATCTGTACAGACTTTCGCTGGTTGAACAAGAGGACCTTCAAGGATGCTCATCCCCTCCCTCACCAGGCAGATTGTTTGGCAGCGCTGGGAGGTAACTGTTTCTTCAGCACAATGGATTTGACTTCTGGCTTCTACAACATGCCACTGCACGAGGACGACAGGAAATACTCTGCCTTCACCACTCCCATGGGCCTGTATGAATATAATCGTCTGCCACAAGGCCTTTGCAACAGCCCTGGAAGTTTCATGCGCATGATGACCAGCATCTTTGGAGACCAAAACTATCTGAGTCTACTGTGCTACTTGGATGATCTGTTGGTGTTTGCTCCTGATGAAGAAACTGCCTTGTTGCGCCTGCGGATGGTGTTTGAAAGACTGCGCAGTCACAACTTAAAGTTGGCCCCCAAAAAGTGCTTTTTCCTCAGGAGGTCTGTTAAGTTTCTCGGCCACATAATTGATGAGAATGGAGTGTCAACGGATCCCAGTAAGGTTGAGAACATCACAAAAATGACGAGCTCTGACCTCATGGAGACTGATGGTGTTACTCCGTCGCAAAAGCGGATAAGATCATTTTTGGGGATGATTAATTACTATCAGCACTTCGTGCCCAAATATTCTGCCATCGCCCAACCTCTGTTTCAACTACTGAAAGGTGAGAAAAGAAAAGGCAGGCAACATAAAAATAAACTGTCAAGCAGGAAGTTGTGTGCATCTGACTGGACACAGGAGCAAGAAGAGGCTTTTGCAAACCTGAAGGCTTTACTGGTTCACAGTGTTGTTTTGGCTCATCCTGACTTCACCCGTCCCTTTATGCTGTCGACTGATGCATCTCTGGATGGAATAGGTGCAGTTCTGTCTCAAGTTCAAGAAGGTGAAACACGTGCCAGGCCCATCGCTTTCGCCAGCAAGTCGTTATCTCAGTCCCAAAAGAACTATCCAGCTCACCGGTTGGAGTTTCTGGCTTTGAAATGGTCAGTCTGTGACAAGTTCAGCCACTGGCTGAAAGGCCACAAATTCACAATCTGGACAGACAATAACCCTCTGACTCATATCCTGACAAAGCCAAAGCTAGACTGCTGTGAGCAACGCTGGGTTGCCAAGTTGGCGAGTTATGACTTTGACATCAAGTATGTCCCTGGTCAGCAGAACATCGTTGCTGATGCCCTGAGCCGTGTACCATTTGTCAAGGAGAGTGTTGGCTGCAGGCTGCTCGCTGAACCTTATGCTGGCCTCTTGAACGAGGTCAAAGACATGTCAAGTATTTCTGTCCAAAACGCCTTCCGGTCATCCAGTGGTCACAGGAAACCTTCTCCGATTAGTAACAACTCCCAGTCCGCATGCAGTCCACTTTGCATCCACACCCAGTCTGTTGAAGTGGAGGATGTGTCTGCTGTGCTACAGTCGCACATAGCATGGGATGTTGGCCCGAGGGCTCGTGCTGTTTCAGTGTTGCAACACCTACCTCAGTTGGTTCCACCTGGACAAGACAGCTTACCAGCTTACACTGAAAAGCAACTCCGTGATAAGCAGTTGGCGGATGGAACTCTCTCTCGTGTTCTGTCCTATGTTGAGAGACGTAGGAGGCCTTCTAGGAGAGAAAGGTTCAAGGAGTCAGTGTATGTCACAAGGTACTTGAAGCATTGGGACAGGCTCACTGTGAGCAACGGTGTGTTGTACAGGGTTTCTAAAGACCAGAAAACCAAGGCAAAGCGTTTCCAATATGTGGTTCCTGACTCACTAAAGCCTGATGTTCTGCAAGGAATTCATGACGGAGCTGGACATCAAGCTCAGTCCAGGAGCCTCAGCTTGGCAAGACAGAGATTTTTCTGGCCAAACCTCGACAGAGATGTGAGGGACTATGTTCGCCATTGTCAGCGATGCATCGTCAGCAAGACAGTTGAGCCTGAGGGACGGGCCCCCTTGGAAAGTATAATGTCAACCAGGCCACTGGAGCTTGTTTGTATCGATTTTTGGTCGGCAGAAGATTCCAAAAACAGGTCTGTCGATGTCTTAGTAATAACAGACCATTTTACGCGGATGGCTCAGGCGTTTCCATGTAAAGACCAGACGGCTAAGCAGGTGGCAAGGGTTCTTTGGGACCGGTACTTCTGTGTCTTTGGATTCCCCGAGAGAATCCACAGTGATCAGGGTGCAAACTTTGAGAGTCGGCTGATCAGTGAGCTTCTAAAAGTCTCAGGTGTGAGGAAGTCACACACAACCCCTTACCACCCTATGGGAAACGGCAGTGTGGAACGTTTCAATAGAACCTTGGGTGGCATGATTCGTGCCCTTTCTCCTGAAGATAAAGCTGACTGGCCGCGACGCTTACAGACTCTGACTTTTATGTATAACTGCACAGCCCATGAGACGACTGGCTACCCCCCTTTTTACCTTATGTTTGGTCGCATCCCTCGCCTACCTGTTGACGTTCTCTTTCGGAGTGTCCTTAATGACCCTGCTGTGACAAACTTCGACAAGTACGTGGCATGTCTCACCGATGATCTGAAAGAAGCAATGGTTATTGCACAAGACCATGCTGCAAAAGAGCAGTATAGACATGCTCAGCTGTACAACAAGAGAGCGAAGGGCTCCAAAATTGACATCGGTGACAGAGTGCTCATGGCCAACAGGAAAGAGAGGGGTAAAAAGAAACTTGCTGACCGCTGGGAATCAACAATCTACACTGTGGTGGACATGAACGCAGCGACACACACATACAGGATCCGCGACACAATCACTGGACAGGAGAAAGTGATCCACAGGAACCTGCTGATGCTGGCCAATTTCCTCCCTGTGGGTGACTCATCTGGACTGTCTGACCACGCCTCATCCGTGTCTGTTGCTGTATCATCTGAGGGAGCGAACAGGACTCTTTGTACAGCCTCTGACAGCCTTGTTGATGGAAGTGCTGGACACTCAGCTATGACTGTGGTAGAGGGACAGAGCCCCTTGACTGTTCCAGAGCCTGTGGACTCTGAGCGAAGAACCATAGAATGGATCACACAGTTGTCTGCACCTAGTCAGTCAGAAGTGGATGTTGCTGATGTAACAAGCGTAACCCGTGACTCTGACGATTCCCCAGTCTTGCCTGAGGACAACCAGACTTATGACTCTGGACTTATGACTGCTGTGGACGTCCTGAGACAAACAGACCACACTCATGACACTGTGACACAGGCAGACAATTCGCCAGACACTTTACACACTACTGTTCAGACCCCACCCATGCACTCTAGTGGCTCCAGTGCACTTATACAGGTTAGATCAAGATTTGGTCGTTTAGTCAAACCTGTAAACAGACTCATACAGACTATGTCCAGGCAGGATGTTATTCAGGAAAAGTTTGATGTTAAGACTGTTTGCAAGTCCATGTTCCAGGCTTTTACTGACTAAAGCATTACCACATAGCTTAAGTTTTGTTCTGCAGTTTCTTTGTATTGGTGTTTGGTGTCCTTTTAAGATGTAAAATTATTTTTTTTTTTTTTTTTTTTTCTTGTCATGGGCCTACATTGCACTGCGTTAGGGTCTTGTGGGGTGTACAAGGCACCCCTGTCGCCAGTTGCTGGATTGAGGGTTTAGCGCTGCCCTCATACCACTTCATCCTTATGGGATACATTTGGTGTTGGTTTTCTTGATGATGACCCTCTGTAATCTGTCATTTTGTAGTGTTTTCTTCAGTGTTTGTGTACTCGGAACCCAAGTTCGATAAAATTCAGTGGGGGTGGGTGTAACGGAGTTAAAAATGCACTTTAATAATTCTTATTCTCAAAATTAGTATCTGTGAATTTCATTTATCATTTAATGATTTTATTGAATATCTGTGAATTTTATCTCTTTGAGTTATTTTTATTTATCTTTACTTTTGCGAATGTTTCCTGTGGAAATTACCCTATCTGCACACTATCCCTTCTGTACCTCCTAAGCTTCCGTAGTGCTCGCTCTCCCTCAGTCTCGTTTTGCACTGCTGAGGGAAGCAGAAGTACAGTAAGAGGAGTCCAGAAGGCAATTAATGTGCATTGTGTTCTACAGGAGCCAATAAATTGTGAAAAAGAAGTCATCTCGTGAGTCGTCCTTCATATACCCTAACCGAGGCCGTTACACAAACATATTTCACATATTACTGTTTTTAATGTATTTTTGATTATATAAATGCATCTTTTAGTGAGCAGACTTAAGAGACTTTCTTTCAAAAACTATAGATATTTATTATACTATTATATTTATATTTTAAATAAAACATTAAATAAGTTTTCTTTAAAGAAATAGTTCACCCACAAATGATAATTGTGGTTATTTAGTCATGTGTTATAACCCCATATGCTGTTATTTTCTCTGTGGAGCACAAAGGCAGTGTTTTTCACTTCTGTGCAATACAAGGTCATGGTGACCATGTCTGTCACGCTCCAAAAAGCACAACAATTCTGTAAAAGTAGTCTGTTTAACTTGTGCACTGTATTTGAAGTTTTCTGACGTCATACAATGCCAGTGTTGACTAGTAATCTTCACCTCTGTGGCAGCTCTCAAAGCAAATATGATGTCTCTATGGCACGTCTGATATCTTGACATTTGTTTGTGAGACGCTGTAAAAACCAGTGACATTTGATGTTATTGACATTTAACCTGCCTGTTCATCACACAAAGCCTGTTATATGACTGCAGAAGACAAAAACAACACATGCACTCTTGAAATAATTTAAATGAATGTCTCGTTTATGTTTCATCCTCTGTAGGGTTAATGTATGTGCATTCACTCTTTTCTGATGTTTGTACACAAATATGGAAAGAGCCATTTATGATGTGAATGACTGCATAAACATACATACACACGCACACACACACACACACACACACTGACTGTGGCTCAAGTGGTAGAGCATTGTGTTAGCAGCGCAAGGTTGTGGGTTCGATTCCCAGGGAACACATGATAGGTAAAAAATGTTAGCCTGAATGCACTGTAAGTCGCTTTGGATAAAAGCGTCTGCTAAATGCATACATTATTAT
The DNA here is from genome assembly GCF_963082965.1 of Carassius carassius. Classification (NCBI taxonomy): domain Eukaryota; kingdom Metazoa; phylum Chordata; class Actinopteri; order Cypriniformes; family Cyprinidae; genus Carassius; species Carassius carassius. The sequence continues at coordinate 1,938,635 of NC_081764.1, forward strand.
TATTATTATTATTATTATTATATTTATATTTATATATTAATAATATAGTAAAGAAAATGATACATTTTAATAAAATAATAAATAAAATATATATTTTGATTATTTTATTTTTGTTTGAATTTTATTTTTATTTTAATGTTTTTAAATAAAGTTTTAATAATTTACTTGTCTAATTATTGTTTTCTTTGTAAATGTCTTTATTTAAATGCCTAGTTTTATTATTATTATTTTTATTTCAGTTTTAGATATTTTAATTTATTTTAAACAAAAAAATTAAATGCTGCTTTGACAACTTGCTGAAACAAAATGTTAATTATCAAATATTTTATTTCAGTTTAATTTTGCTAATTTTCAAGTTTTAGCAATTTTGTTGTGTATTTTTTTTTGTTAATTTTTATTTTTATTTAGTTTTCGCTTTAGAAAGGTTTTATTAATTTAAGTTATATTTTACTTTTGTTAACTTTAATTTTAAGTTTAAGTTAAGTTTAAGTTTTTAATTAATTTATTTATTTATTTATTACGGTTTTAGTTTTAGTTATATATAATAACCCCTGGACTACATCACAGTTCATAACTACACCTCCAAAAATATAATGTCTATAATAACATTTTAATAATAATTTTAAAAAGAAATGCATTTTCTGGCAGTATGTTGCTTAATGCATGTAAAGTTGTTTTAAAACCTTCCATTATATATTTCAAAAATGTTGCGGTGACCCCTAAATGCATGACATATGAAGTGAAGAATAAATCTGAACCTTAATGCAATAAAGTTACATCTGCAGAAGTCCCACGCTAAACTTTACATGCATAGTCACAACCGAAATGTTTCAGCCCACTCAGAGGACTTTTTCAATGCAGTCCCAACATTGATATGCTGCACAATCCTCCAAAATGACCTTTGGCTTTGACTGACCTTTGAGAACGCTGGCTAGGTTTCCGTGGGGCTGGGATATGGTCTTTCACAGACACTTCTATGGGTACAATGCATCTCTAGAGCTGGATAAATCCTCCACAAAGGGAATAGCGCATCTTCATAGATAAGCTCTCTCTCTACACCCAGAACCTAAATCAATCCTCAATTGGCTTCACTCTGGGAAGACTGCCAAAAGCATCTCTGCTCGGCCTTGAAACCTCTGGACCGGTGTGAAAAATCAAGACTGAAGGGAACGGATGTTCGCGGAGCGGCTCTTTATGGCTGCGAACTCATCTAAGAGTGACAATCAGGGTTAACTCTTTGTTTTCCACTGGAAGCCACTCGAGAGAATACAAACAGATGGATTACCAGCCCATTATGTCAAGGACTTCTGTGGAAACGTATTTCTTGGTGAAGAGAAGCAGTGCTGGCGTTTAATCAAATAGTATGTGTCTGTCCCGATACCAGCTCGAGCATCTATACAAAAATCAATATTGTAGACAAATAATCAGACCTCTGGTGAACTTTTAACTGAATAGTTCATCCAAAAATGTTAATTCTGGTATTATTTACTCACCCTCGTGTCGTTATAAATCTGTTTTCTTTTCTGTTTTTCTTCATTTTGATCAATCTGCACAAAGCTGTTTTCCATGCAGAAGTTATTTTATAGCGAATTATTATTACCATTTAAAATAACCGTTTTATATTTCAATAGATTTAAAAAGTAATTGATTCCTGTCATGTAAATCTGGACTTTCAGCATCATTAGTCCTGCCTTCAGTGCAAAGTTACTGTATCTAAAACTAAAATGAAAACCATTAAAATATAAAAATATCAAAAAAATTATTTCAGTTAGTTGCTAATGCAAGATTTATTTTGTGCTAAAATTACTTACTAAAATTACTGAAATAAAACTGTATAAACAATGGACAAATAGACAAAAAAAGGGGAAAAAAATAATAAACTGATTCAAATTGTAATAAAAAATACAATGAAAAAATAACTTTCCTTCAGTGTCACGGGATACTCTAGAAATAATTATAATAAGCGAATTTCAAGCGCAAGAAACATTTCTGATTATTATTAATGTTGAAAACAGTTATGCTGCCTGATATTTGTGTGGAAACTGACAAATAATTTTTTTTCAGGATTCACAGATGGATAGAAAGGTCAAAAGAACAGCATTTATATGACATAGAAATCTTTACTGTCACTTTGATCAGCTGTATGTGTCATTTCTGATTGGAATAGTAACATATTTGTCCCCTTGTAGTATATATTACCATGAATGTAGTCCATATCAAAGTTATTGAACGTTATTAAATTAAAGTTACTGAAATCTTCCACTTCCACAGTTCAGATCTTAAATATTGTAGTGATACGTTAAAAAAAAGTGACGTTTAGCAGCAAGACACACAGTGATGTTGGCACCAACTTCTGTAGTCCATTTCAGAGCTTCAGAAGATTATCAGCAGCAATTCAAATGTCATTCAAATTCAAAGATATCATTGTTTTGTCCTCAAAATGGACATGAGAGTGATTTTTGAGTTGAAGTGTGTTTAGGAGGGGGGGAAAGGCAGATAGAGAGATAAAGTGTGTGAGCGAGAGGAGTGTGTCTGTCAATGCCTGACCTTATATCCATGTGTCACAAACTCCAACCTTGAGGGATCTGAGTGGATTTGATTTGCACTGTAGAGACTGCCTTTAAGGCATTGTCAACATGGCCCCGGGCTCCGGAGATGGACAGTTTCACCTGTGCAACCCCGATAGAAAATGATAGAAATCTTCACAAAACACTGGAAGATGTGTCTCCTGAAATACAGGGTTTATTCCAGCGACCGTATCTTTAAGAATTCCTTCAGAAGTCTGGCATGAACCCACTTTATCATCTTTTTTTAGGAGATGAAGACGAGGACCTGACATGGCGACTGTCACTCTGTTCTTATCATTTCATAACAGAAAGGCATTATAATTGTTTCCGGTTCAAAGATTTTAATCATTTTTCGGCTCAGAATTAGAGACAGAAATGGAGTGGAACAATTAGACATGCTCTTCCATTTGCATTTAATGAGGTGTGGAGGTTTTTAGCAGGGGTCGCTGGCCTCAGTACATCACACGCTGACTTTTGGTTAGCACATTCACCATCACTTGCTGTTATTGGACTGGGAAACGTGACTAATTGGAAGGTCTTCCTCCCATTTGCTATTTAAAAAAATGGGAAAAAAAGAATAAAGTATGCTAAATAATTAGTGGGGTCGCAGATGAAATTATAAAAATGATTTTATGTGATCAAAAATACAGTAAAATCTCTAAAATTGTGAAATATTATTACAATGTAAGCGAAACATTGTCTATTGTAATATATTGCAAAATCTTCAGTGTCACATGATCTTCAGAAATAATTCTAATATACTGATTTGTTGAATGCATGCAGTATATTAGTAGGGTTGCAGATGAAATTATGAAATAGTTAAGTCAGTAACTATAGAACTATCAATATAAATGTTAATGCAGCTGATTCAGTAAACAAACAGCAAAAAAAGGCAGAGCGATCTGCAAAAGTGAAGTTAACATACATTGTACAATGCCTTTTTGAGTGGCAAAACAATGAAAACAATGCATCCAGAAACAATGAATCATTCTTAGTGATCAGTGCATTCAGGCGTCTCAGAGAACCCAGTGACCGAGTGACTGAAATAAACAACAAACTTTGCATCATTCTCATCTCAGAGTCAAACTCGCTGTCAGACTGTCACACAAAACAGGACGTAAAGCGTAATTCCATAGAATTGACTTCAAAATAACGAAGAAGGCTACAGAGACGGCTAATTAGTTAAGATAAATACAAGATGCTAGAAGGCAATAAGTTTAAATCTTCTTAAAACATCATAAACACTATTTCATAGCCTAGGATAATAATAGATGGTCACTAATGAGTGTTTAGTATCTTAAAAAGACAGATCACCAAAAAACTCTGATCCAAACACAAGTTTGGTCTTGTTTTTTTACACAATGATATCATGCAACTTTAAAAGTCTTGGAATTAGATGTAAGTCAAGAATGAAATCAAAAACGGTGATGTAAAAAATAAATAAAATATAATATTAAAATAATAATAATAATATATATATATTATTATAAAATTTACAATTTCAATTTAATTAACATTTAAACTAAACTAAATTAAAAATTAAATTTAAATGAAATAATTACATTTATTATTATTATTATTACATTTACATTGCAAAAAAAAAACATTTTTGTAAATTAAACAGATTGTTAGTATGTTATACAAGAATATACTATTTCAGTTTTGAAAAATGTAATGTTAAATTCAACATGCTACTTTCACTTTCTTTGTAACTATTTGTGAAATTTGCTAGCAACTTCTGAGTGAAAACTGAAATACAGGTAAGGTTAAACAGCCTGCAAATGTATAACAACAAACAGCTGAGTAACAATATAAATGTGTACATAATATTACTGAACTATAGCTTTAAGCCTTATATAGTACACGACGAGAAAAGAAAGAGGAGATTCATTACAATTATATTTACTTTAAACTAATAATCTCATTAACAGATGATGCACAAATATCCAAATACATTCAGAGATGCATGCAAAATTCATATTGTTGACCTTCTAAATACATAGTCTAGACTATGTTATAGACTATTATCTGATGTTTAGTAATGTACTTTATTGAGTGCATTTGTTGTCTTTGAATGTCTGACATTTGCAGCAGTCGCAGGTTCACCTTACTTATGCCTTTATACTGTAATGAAGACTAACACATCAGCCGAATCCTGCAGACAATAGAGTCAGAAATAACTACACCCTTCTGGACTATATGCACAGTAAACGGTTTATTATACACTGACCCACCCATAATATCCTTAACTCTGGTCACGGTTAACGAAGGCTGTCCCGTCCAAGGACGTTTCAATATTTCCATCCTCTGTGGCAAGGGTGCAGTGTTTTGTGTGAAACGCTCATTGTGTAATGATTAAAAAAATCTTTAGGCAATCAATCAACCTTTGTGTCACGGCACAAAAGCCTGCCTGCTGCTTTATGGAAATGTGAAGATAACACTGGCTGCATGAAGAGGTCCCACCTGATAAATAAACACAAAACTTTACCTTCGCCGTACTTGTCCGTTATCCTATTCTTTGCTTGATTTATATTGATTTCTTCTGTTTTCAGATGTTTTGCCATTTGTGACTGTTATTAACATCATTCTATAATCATGCATAACATTAAACGTCTGCTATTTGTAATATTAAGATGCTTTCGTACTCTAAAAAAGCGACTTGTTCCACTTAACTTCATCTAGATGAGAGTCTGCTTTATTAACCCATTAACCACTGTAATTCTGATGTTTTTTCATGTTGTGTTCACACTCCAGACCAAATGTCATTTTCTGTATGGATGGAATAAGTCTCTTCTACTCACCAAGGTTTATTTATTTGATTAGAAATACAGGAAATACAGTAATAATGTGAAATATTTTTACAATTCAAAATAGCCAATTTCTATGTGAGTATAATGTAAACTGTAATTTATTTCTGTGATGCGCAGATGAATTTTCAGCATCATTCATCCAGTCTTCAGTGTCACATGATCTTCAGAAATCATTCTAATATGATGATTTGCTGTTCATTATTATCAAGGTTGAGAATAGAAAATTCTAAATAATTTTTAGTTCAAAAGAATAGACATTTCAAAATAAAAACTAATATATATATATATATATATATATATATATATATATATATATATATATATATATATATATATATAAAATAAATCACATGCAAAGATTTTGCACAAAAAAAAAAAAAAAAAAAATATATATATATATATATATAGTACAAGCAAATTTGTACCAGTACCAGTTATTTGAAATCTTGAAATCAAGTCTACTATCAAAAAAATAAAATAAAATAAAACATTAGGTCACATTTCCACACGACATATCACAACATTTCATACAGGATAATGATAATTTTCATGCATAAAATTAGGGCTGTCACGATATTCGATTTTTCATATCACGGTTATTGTGGCCATAAGAATTCACGATGTCGATATATCGTGATATCTATAGAAACCTTGGGGTGAGGAAGATATCAGTCAAATTATTTTTTACTTTGTTTATTGAGTTTTTCTTTTTCACTCAATGAGCATAATATTGATACTGATAAACGCAGGGCACAAGACTCTGGCTTTCTCCGTCTTCTTTGCAGCTCCTTTGAAATAACAAGAGAGAAAATACTGTCAAGTTCAACAGTATGATGAATAAATATTAATGGTAACACTTTACAATAAGATGCCATTTGTTAACATTAATGTATTAACGAACATAAATGAACAATGAACAATACATTTATTACACAATTTATTAATCTTTGTTAATGTTAATAAAAATCGAGTTATTCAATGTTCATGTTCACAGTGCATTAATGTTTACAAACACAACTTGTGATTTTAACAATGCATTAGTAAATGCTGAAATTAACATGAACTAAGATTTATAAATGCTGTGGAGATATTGTTCAGTATTCTTTACGTTATTTATATATGTTAACTAATGTAATTAACTAATGTTAACTAAAGAACCTTATTGAAGAATGACCACAGATGGGGCATTAAGTGCATGGCACTGCGACCAACTTAACATTTTACAGAGTTTAATGTAGCAATGTGGTCACACAGTTTTTCAAGATCAGTTTTAATCGTGTAACTGTTAATATGTTTGAACAAAGAAATAAATAAAGTGTTACTACGCACAGGCCGTATTGATTGCCAATACAAAAATAAGACGAGTAAAGAAAACGCGGTACTTATTAAAATAATCACCCTTTACTTAAATATATGAACACAGAAAACCGCTGTTAACAGGTTAATATAACGTTTCCCATACTATGACTAGTAAAATAATAACAAATCACTGAACACGGCTCTCCTCGGAGTATCTGTGAGCGCTGCGTCTTCTTCTTGTGTGGCAGGTGTCAGAGTTAAGGCACAATACAAAAACAAAAACTGTTCATTTTAAATATTGCGGTTATCACTAATACCGGTATATCGTCATACACTAAATTAACACAATATCGATAATTGTTTATTTGAATATCACGGTTATCGTCAATACCGGTATATCGCGACAGCCCTACATAAAATATATAGTTACTTCTTAATATGTGGATTCTCATTTTGGCTGCTTGTGAAAAGTAATTATGTCATAGAAAGTGATTTAATAAGAATCAACTCTTCGCATAATGACATGTAATGTGATTTGTCAGTCTGCATTAAATGCTGCACTGACATACAGCAAAGAGCATGTTTCATGTGAATTTAACAATTACAAACCTTTTGGACTTTTCACCAGTTTTTCAGCAACAGAAATAAAAGCTTTGAATGAAACCAGATATGAGAAACTGAGATGAGACTTTTAAGACCTGTACCAGCTTCGGCAAATGTGATTTGTGGTATTGCGATTCCCTTAAATCTCATCTGGACGGCCGCTGGCGTGATCAATGTGATTCAGATCCAGCCGAAAGAGAATGTGTACATGTTTAGACGCCTGCTTTTAGATTGCAATTCATTGGCACTTAATAAAAAGATCACGGCCTTGCTTTTATTGCTTTAAACTGAAAGGTGACACCTTTAGGCTCGCAAGACCAGCTGGCCGAAAAGCAATTTCTCTCAGAAACAATATAAGCCATTAGACGTCATAGCTGCTCTCGGAGATTTCAGTTTCATATATACAATCAGTGCACTGTTTTTAACTAATGACAGATGCGTGTGATAATATGAAGCGTTATAAATGCTTTCAGTGCTATTTCAAACACCTAAATGCTCAGTAATGTCATTAAGTATATTGTTTATGGATGTACGCTCTTTACATTTCTCAAGCCAGTACAGATGGTCGCTCCTTATGGCTGTGATGCAAGAGTTATGGTCGGATAATTTCAATTTGCCTCACAGTCGGGGATCTTATACACTTATTCTGAGTCAATATATGTTCAATAGCTGTGAAGACTTATTTTGGGGATAATTTATGGGATTTTTGCCAGCTGATTATTCGCCTTTATATATAAATCTGTCGTAAAATATGAAATAACGAACGATTAACTTGGAGATGTCTATATTTGATTGTGAGCAATTGCAAGTAATGGCACCTGAAATGACAAAAATATTTCCTTGCTTCTTGCTTATTGATTCTGCCAACTATAAGGCCTTGACTGCTAAGTTCTCATAATGGAAAGAAAAATCAATGACGTCAGGTAACTGTGTGTGAAGAGCAATCTTTCAGAGCTGTTATGAGAATCAAGAATGACGGCAATGCCACCCTCAAACTGCAATTCATGCACAAATCAAACGCTACAATAACATGTCACGACCTGGCGGTCAAGCATCAAGGATCGGCTGGTTAGCATTGGTTAAAGTTAGTCTGTGCTGGAAAATGTGCAATTATTCGTCCACATGGTATTTTTCTCCATTGAGAACAGTGATGTTATTCTCATGAGTTAAAGACTGAATGCATGGCTATATATCTGAAAAGATAGATAATGCAAAGAAGTCTGCTAATACTGGTGCTCTGTGCATGCTTTTGTGTTTAATAGTGATGTCGTTATGTGTTTAAGTATATTTCTTAGCAGCATAAACTGTTTGACAATTATTTGTGGATTACAGATACCATATGACATGCATGTTTTGGATTGTATTGATTTTACAGAATGATCTGTGTTTATGATTTGTAATGCATTAATTTAGAGATGTAGCCTACTGATCAAAAAGTTTGGGGTCAGTAAGGTTTCTTAATACTATTTAATATTTTTTACAATTTCAGATAGATCTTTTCTATGTCAATATATAGTAAGATGTCATTTATTTCTGTGATGCGCAGCTGAATTTTCAGCACCATTCCTCCAGTCTTCACTGTCACATGATCTTCAGAAATCATTCTAATATGATGATGTACTGCTCAAGAAACATTTCTGATTATTATCAAAGTTGAAAACACTTGTGCTGCCAAATATGATTCTTTTTCTATTCTATCTTTTCTTTTTATTCTATGATTTAAAAAAAATGCCATGTGTACTGTGTTTGAGCTAACTGAGACTTGTCCAGCATATCATTGCTCTTCGTTGATTTCGATTGCTTCCATTGTCCTCATTTGTAAGTCGTTTTGGATAAACGAATCTGCTAAATGTCTAAATGTAAATTTAAAAGACAACATGAAATAAAAATTGACTTTTTTCCAGCACTAAACTGACTTCGTTAAATTCAATCAAGAATACATGAAATTACAGAACTACAATGACTTGTGAAGAGCATTTTCATCTTGATATACATCATGTCATGTCATACTGTAGATCAAAGTACTTTTTGTCTTTTCAGAATCAGAATCAGAATGAGCTTTATTGCCAGGTATGTTCACACATACGAGGAATTTGTTTTTGTGACAGAAGCTCTGCAGTGCAACATAACAGCGACAGAACAAAAAACACAATAGGAATAAAAAATACAAAAAAATACAAATAGGTGGGTAAGGAATGACAATATACAAATTGACAATGTATGGCAGGTATATAACAATGAGCATTTATGTATGTACATGTATATTATGTGCAAAAAATTTAAGTGTAAGCTAAGCTGTGTGTTAGATAAATAAGTGTAGTGAATATAAATAGTGTGGTGTGTTCCACAGTATTATCAGCTGTTCATAAGATGGATTGCCTGAGGGAAGAAACTGTTCCTGTGTCTGGTCGTTCTGGTGCTCAGTGCTCTGTAGCGTCGACCAGATGGCAACAGTTCAAAGAGGGAGTGTGCTGGATGTGAGGGGTCCAGAGTGATTTTAACAGCCCTTTTGCTCACTCTGGATAAGTACAGTTCTTGAATAGATGGGAGAGTTGAACCGATGATTCGCTCAGCAGTCCGGACTACCCTCTGTAGTCTTCTGAGGTCAGATTTAGAAGCTGAGCTGAACCAGACAGTTACTGAAGTGCAGAGGATGGATTCGATGATGGTGGAGTAGAACTGTTTCAGCAGCTCCTGTGATAGGTTAAACTTCATCAGCTGACGAAGGAAGTACAACCTCTGCTGGGCCTTTTTCACAATGGAGACAATGTGAATGTCCCACTTCAGGTCCTTAGAGATAGTGGTGCCCAGGAACCTGAATGACTCCACTGCAGTCACAGTGCTGTTCATGATGGTGAGTGTGGGGAGTGCAGGGGGGTTTCTCCTGAAGTCCACGATCATCTCCACTGTTTTGAGTGTGTTAAGTTCCAGGTTGTTGAGAGTGCACCAGACAGCCAGCTCTCAAATTGAAATGTGATTTATAGAAAATAGAGCATCCCTTAACCTCCTGTCTGTAAGACTCGTCACCGTCCTGAATGAGGCCGATGAGTGTGGTGTCATCTGCAAACTTCAGGAGCTTGACAGAAGGGTCCTTAGATGTACTGTAGGAGCCATTTATGTTTGCATAATATTTTATTTTGTTTGGATATATTTATAGCAGTATTTTGGACACTGGGTAACAATGATTAGATGCACGCAAACAACTGAAAACAAGATAAGAAATCAAAAGGTATGTTCATCTGTTTGTACAATTTATTACGATAAACCACAAACCTCAACTGCAATAATCTCTGGAAAATCTTTGTGTGTCTGCGTATCAAACTTCACCCCTACCTGTGTGCATGATGGCAAAGTTATAGTAAAACAGGATAAGGATTGCCAAAACATGTACAATCTTTAGTGTACAGGGAGAAGAGCAGTGGGGAGAGAACACAGCCCTGGGGAGCTCCGGTGCTGATTGTACGGGTGCTGGATGTGTATTTTCCCAGCCTCACTAGCTGCTGCCTGTCTGTCAGGAAGCTGTTGATCCACTGACAGATGGAGGTGGGCATGGAGAGCTGAATTAGTTTGGGCATGAGGAGGTTTGGGATGATTATGTTAAAGGCCGAGCTGAAGTCCCCAAACAGGATCCTCACATAAGTCCCCGGTCTGTCTAGGTGTTGCAGAACATAATGCAGTCCAATGTTTACTGCATCGTCCACAGCCCTGTTTGCTCTTTAGGCAAACTGAAGAGGATCTAGCAAGGGTCCAGTGATGTCTTTCAGGTGGGCCAGCTCCAGTTTTTCAAATGACTTCATGACTACAGAAACTAGAGCCACAGGCCTGTAGTCATTTAGTCCTGTAATTTTGGATTTCTTTGTGATGGGGATGATGGTGGTGCGTTTGAAGCATGAAGGGACTTCGCACAGTTCCAGCGATCTGTTGAAGATCTGTGTGAAGATGGGGGCCAGCTGGTCAGCACAGGATTTCAGACAGGCTGGTGTAACACAATCTGGGCCTGGTGCTTTTTTCCTTTTCTGCTTCCAGAATACCTGGCGCATCGCATCCTCGCTTATCTGAATTGCAGGTGTGGAGGAGAGGGTGGATGCAGGAGGTATGAATGGTGAGAGTGCTTGATTGGAGAGGTGTTCAGGAAGGGTTGCAGGAGTTGTGAGTGGTGTGAACGGTTGTGTGGAGAGGTGTTCAGGGCAGGTGATGGGTGTTCTTTCAAATCTGCACTAAAACTCGTTCAGATCATCTGCCAGTCGTTGATTCTCCACAGTGCTGGGGGTGGTGTCTTGTAATTGGTGATCTCCTTTAGACTTTTCCACACTGATGCGGAGTCGTTCGAAGTGAACTGAGTCCTTATTTTTTCAGAATAATTCCTCTTTGCCACTTTGATCTCCTTTTCCAGTGTGTATTTAGCCTGTTTATACAGGACATTGTCCCCCTTCACGTACGGAGCTGTCTGAGTTTTGCAGTGAACCACGGTTTGTCATTGTTGTAATTTAGTTGAGTCCTGGTAGGAATGCATATATCCTCACAGAAACTGATATATAATGTTACAGTCTCTGTGAGTTCATCCAGATCGGTGGCAGCAGCTTCAAAAATACTCAATAGGTCAAAACAAGATTGTAAATCCTGCTCTGCTTCATTAGTCCATCTTTTTACAGTCCTTAATACAGGTTTAGCTGATTTTAGTTTCTGCCTGTAGGTCGGTATAAGATGAACCAGAAGGTGATCAGAACGTCCCAAAGCTGCTCGTGGAACAGAGTGATATGCATCCTTTATTGTGGTGTAACAGTGATCCAGTATATTACTGTCTCTTGTGGGACATGTGATGTGCTGTCTGTATTTTGGCAGTTCACGGGAGAGATTGGCTTTATTAAAGTCCCCAAGAATGATTAAAATGGAGTCCGGGTGTTGTTGTTCTGTCTCTGTGATCTGCTCAGCGAGTTTCTGTAAAGCTGAGCTCACGTGCGCTTGAGGAGGGATGTAAACACTAACCAGAATGAACGAATGAAACTCCCGCGGCAAATAGAACGGCTTGCAGTTAATGAAGAATGTTTCGAGATTTGAGCAGCACGTCTTCTTTAACACAGTTACATCTGTACACCACCGTTCATTGATGTAAAAGCATGTCCCGCCACCGCGCTTTTTCCCCGTTGATTCTGCTTCGCGATCCGCTCTAAACAGCTGAGAGCCCGGCAAATGGAGCGCGCTGTCCGGTATGGCGTCATTCAGCCAAGTTTCTGTGAAGTGTGAGAAATCCATATTTGTCCGGGAGAGCATTATTTGTTGGGTAGAGAGCGGAGATTTGCCAGATGAATGCTAGGCAACGGCGTTCGAAATCCGCGTTTCGTGAGTTTCGCGAGCACGCCAGCTCTTTTTCCCATCTGCGCGTCCTCTTGAAGCGTGTGATCAGCGCCGCCGCTCCGTCGACAAGAATGTCCAGCAAAACATCAGAATAGTCGAAAACAGGGATATATTGGGAGATGTATGTTGCCGAATGTCCAGCAATTCATCCCGGGTGAAACTGTTTGCAATAATATAACTAAAGACAGGACAAACTAACAAAAACAACTGCAGAGCACGTCACGGAGGCAGCCATCCTGTATCGGCGCCAGCGAGAATCTTGTCATATCTTGTCAATTCATATCTTTATGAGTCCAGATCATTCGACTGATATGAGCTCGGAAATGTCTACCTAAACAGCATTGTCAGCGCTTAAATTCCCTATTAAGAAGTCTTTTGAAAATTGCACTGGGTTTAATTGGCTAAGTGATTAATTATACGATGTATATTAGCATCATTAGCATAATCTTGAGATCATATATAGTTATTAAGCGCAGAACTGTCCTAGCGCTGAGTCAGCTGGAAGGAAAGGTCAAATCGGAGGATATGTTATCTAGATGGTGTCCATTGAAGGAAATGTGCACGTAGTCATCGTCCCCCTGGGATTCAAGGGAAAAAAAAGGACACGAACACTCACAAACCAATTAAACCGGATCTTATCCCAGTCATTTAGATGCTTGAGATAGTCAACTAAAAATAGAAAGTCTTAGGAAGCTCATTTTGGTCTACACGTGCTCTGCTTCAAAGAACTGCAACCATTAAGTGCAAAAAAAAATCAATTGTGTAACAATTTGGATGCTATATTATGCATTCACATACATGAGACAGCACTTTCCACGAACAGGGTGCACTTTAGTCTCCCATTACATTTTTAAAAGCATTAGAGTTACAAATCACAAAGTTTTTGTAGTGAAAACTATTCGATATGTTAGATAATATTATATAACAAGATTAATATAGCATGAAAAGTAGGTAATTTTAAGCACTTCCCTTGAAATGTATTTTTTTACCTGCTGCACCTCACACTTCTGTACCTTCTCGACTGTATTCAACAATTTGTCATCATTATTGAAATTTTTATTTTTGATCTAAATCATTATTTATTTCATTATTTTTGACACATTTTGCATTGATTCCATTAATTTATTTTTGATGTTTATTTAATATTTAATGCAAGAAAAATCACAAAATACTGTATTTAGACAGCTTTTGGTAGCAAGGTTGTAAATATTGCATGTTAAAATGAAGCAGCTCATATTTAGTTTGACAACCTAGGGTTCACGTTCAAACTTTCCTGAAGTTAAAGCTTACCATTCTTCACTTGAAAAAGCATCAGAAAGCATTTTTGAACAGTTTCGGGGCCTATTTTATACCATATTTATGGAAAATGCCATATTTGCCGAAGAACAAGAATCCTTCACTGGCGGCCACTAAAATAAATAAATAAATAAAGTTTGCAGGTTATTATGGAATAAAAGTAAAGTAAATCAATAAGAACAGTGGGTAAGTCAGGGAAAGGCAGATGCCATAACTAAATCACATCGCCTTGAGGATCGATCCACATAGGCGAAAAATTGCATCTGCCTCAGAAAATAAATAAAAGGATTAAAGCATGTATAATCTGATTAAGGAAAGCGACTGTTTGCTTGAACAGTGGCTTAAAAGACTTAACGCAGTGAAATGCCACAGTGAGGACTCCAGCAGACACTTCTGAGAGATCAAAACACGAGCATCGCGGCCGTCCTGCTTTAATTACTGCTTTATTTGTGCTGTTTCACAATAATCATCAGACTACAACAAAATAATGTTTACTATTATCATCATATAGTGTATATAGATATGCTATATACATATAGAAATTAGCTCATGCCAACTAAAATCTACAAAGAGCTGTGAGTGCGAAAGTCTCTTCAGGTGGCATTGAGACACTTCAGAGATAATTATAATTGCATATTATAAATGTTGACCCTTAGAAACCTCTCAGATGAAATTCAGGACAAAAGCATGTTCAGGATGAAGTCGTCTAAAAGCTGTAGTTATTGCATTTGACCTTGTCAAACAAACGAAAGAGAGATTGATCAATCTGAGGGGTAAATTGCACACGGGTACACAATGTATTAGATTGAGAGTACGGCTGATTCTGCGCTCACTACTATGAAAATCAAACAGGATATCAAACTGTTCGTGTCATCTGCCAAAGCTTTCTGAATACACAATCACAGATTTTTTCTGGAGTACCAATCTGCTGCGAAAATCGTTCTCTGCACATACAAGATATAATTCTTGCAATGTGGAAGCCAATTATCCAATGCACTGGAGCTCTAAAACAAGCAAACGGAGATGATAGCAGATGTGAATTATGATGACAACTCTATCTACAGCGTCTATAGGCAAACAACAGCAGAGAGGAAGTGTGCAGGCGTGAACTTAAACCAAGATGATCTTTAGTCAAAGACTGTCGAGTTGACGGTTAACCGTGGCTTTGATTTACATTTTTCTTTATTTAGTCAGGCAGCTTGGTTTAATGCAAAAGGCAATGAAAACAACAATAAAATGTGACACCATATATTTAGAATTTTATGAGAAATAAAATAATATAAAATAGATATGCTTTTGTATTTTCTTTTTAAATTTTAAGTTTAAATATATTTCTTTTCAGTGATTTTGTCATTTTTAATATATTTTTTATGTACGTCTATATATATATATATATATATTATATATAACTATTCAGCTTTAGTTATTTTAGTACAGCAAGTTAAACGGAATTTAGAAATGTTGCTTACTCAATAGTTGACTGAATAAATAAAAAGTTGACTATTCATTATTATATTCAGTTTTTAGTTTTGTATTGTTTGCTTTTTGTATTGTATTTTTTTGGTTTTATTTTTAGTTGTTAATTAATTATAATAGCTTTGTTTAGTATCTGTGAGAAACTTTTATAGTTTTTTAGTACTACTTTAATTTAATTTTAGTTTTCAATTTAATTTAAAAGTTTTAATATTTCTGTTGTGTTTAATTTCTGTATTTAAATTGATCAAAAATTGGAAACGTTCCCTTTGCAACTAGCTGAAATACATAATAATATATATATATATATATATATTTAGCTATAATTATTCTATATTCTATAATAGTACTTCCATTTAAATTAAATGAAAATGAGACAACTGGCAAATGGCTGAAATTAAATAAGTTTAAGGTGCTGTTTGAAATATTTTATTGCAGGTAACTAAATGTATTTATCTTTCATTAAACTATAATTATAACAATAGTTTATTAGTTTGTTTGTTTTAGTTAATAATAATAACCAGTCATTGAAGTGTGTCCTCTAGTGTTTTAACAGAGATCTCAATATGAACTCGTGATCTGAGCTGCTATGAATTGTATAACTTTATACTCTTGCAGTGTTTCATATGTTTATATTCTTATTCCTCCAAGGAAATATTAAAAGATACAAAGTTTATATTTAAATGTAACATAACTGAGAATTTTGTTTATGTGTAAAACTTTTTAATGATCCGGTGCACCTCTGAGAAAAGCATTCCCAAAGCATTAAGATTTTCCTCTGGGCTTCACTCGTCTCATTTGTACGACTGCCACTGTGATGTGGAGGTTGAAGCTGGTTTTTGGTTGTTGTTGTTTGTGTGTGTGTGTGTGTGTGTGTGTGTGTGTGTACTTGTCTTCTTATCCAATGGGGGACCATGGTGTCATTACACACTCACCGACAGGGGACCTCAGAGCCAAAAGGGGACATTTTCCAGGTCCCCTGTTAGATATGCCTTAAATCATGCTAAAATCAACTGAAAAAGCCCCTGGTGAAGTTTTTTTAAATTTTGACCAAATGGGCACCTGGATGTGTGTGTGTGTTTAAACTAATTCTCAGCAGCGCCCCTGTAGGCCGAGGCAGGAACTGTAAGGGCAAATTCACACACGTCGTTCACACTCCTCTATTGTCTGAATGCCTGCAAAACATTACAGTGAGGCAAAATAGTGTCTGAATTATTAGCATTATTATTTCACTCTAATGCTAAAAAAAAGTTTATTTACCCCAAAATCTTTTAACAGTGTATGCTGAATGTCAAGAACTGGGATTTTAGTGTTATCATCAACATTGCCATTGCAGGCACAGATAGTAAGAATGTGAAATATTGTTAAATGTACGGTCGACCACCATCACACTTGACCATCTAACAGCGGACCAGTGTGCTTTAGTCTAGTGAAAGCAGTACTACACTGTAAAACCTGATAAGTTCTAAATACTCCAATTATTTTTGTGGACACCGATTACCTATTTATAAACAAAGAAAATTAAGCAACAACTCAAATTTTTTAACTTAACATTATTTAAAAATAATAATTATCTCAAACTAAAAAGCTTACATTCCCTTTTGCTTAATGTTTAAGTGCAGTATGCATAAAATTATTTATCATACATAATGTTTTTCATTTACCAATTATTTTGTTGCAGTGGTGCTTTATTAAATACAAATACTGACTCAAAACTCAATAACTTTAAAAAAAAATATTCAGCCTTTTTTAAACCGCATGATCTGTGTATTTCTGAATGTCAAACACTGGAAGATCATCTCATTACAGCTGCAGTGCTTGCAGGACATTTCATTGTCCATGATAACAAAATCAGCAGGAGAGGGGCTTGTGTCAGTGATGTATCGCTCAATTCCTCCTGGAATAAGCACAGAGAGTAAAACTTTAACGTCAGAGACTAAAGTAGACATTTATATGTAATGCCAACAGTCAAATTTATAACAGACAAGATTATTAAAAAAAAGCAGAATTACCTTAAAGCTGGAAAGACCTTATTGTTTTTTATACTAGCCCATCATGCATCTAACCATCCACTCGGCGTTAAGAGCTGTTCAGATTAAAACTGCAGCTCCGCAGTGAGTCAGTGTCATGGACGGAGGACAGAACTAGTGTAAATATATTTTCTAGGCTATATTTTCCATCTTGTAATGCCACAGGTTTAGGTTATTTATTTATTGATTTAGTTAAATATAAATTATTTGTAATAGAGCAGACACTGTCTAACCGTGTCTACACCGAACGTGAGAGTTGTGCCGTAACCCGCAGAGCTAAAAGTGTGTGTGACATCACACTACAGTGTCAAATCATCTGAACTTAGTGTCAGTACATTTGATCATAAATAGAACGAGCATCAGTTAACTGATGGGGAACATTTATTCTCACACATGTACGTACACTGGGAAAGCATGAAGGGCTCCTTTCATGTTGACATCATGTAAAAAAACTATAATAATAAAAAAACGGTGATGGAGTCAGTTAGTGTTTGTGATTTGCCCTCACATGAAGATCAAACGTTTACAATGTCATGAATGTCTGTGAAATCCTGCAGGTCTCTGATATGGTGCAACCTAGAAAACCACAAAAACCTAAAGTGTTTAACCGACAATGGAAAAGAGAAAGCCAAGTCTGTGTCCTGTTATGTGCGGACACTTCACACAACTTGCTCTTCAGCTCAATAGAAGTTACCTTAAGTGTTACGGCTCACTCTGTTATATTCAGCATCCAGCTCAGCCTGCAGTTTAAGAAAGATTTGTAAAGGTTTACTACACGTTTGTACATTGCTTTTGTAATTTTAATATATTGCAATATTCATGTCTGTGTATAAGCTTAAACCTAATTTTGGATTAGTACTCTTAGAAGCTAGTTGTTTAAAAACAGACCAAAAAACAAACAAAACAATACTTTAATTGCGGTGTTCTTAATCTTTTTAAGTTAGTAGTACAGTTCAGGTTCAGACTTGTTGCTGTGTAAGTTTATTATGTACAGTTTAGTCTTTGTAGAAATGACCGTGCAATACTGAACAAAAGGGTGACCTAAACATTGAAACATCGAAATGAACTGATTTTGTTCAAGTGAAAAATATTATTGAACATCATTTAACCAAACTTACACTTCAGTTTTCACCAACAACTGAGGGAAATTAAACAGCCTACTGTTTTTATAGTGTTTATTTGTTTAATTAGCAATATTTTACATTATTTCGGGTTTAATGAAACATAAAAAAATCTGTCAAAACAATTTTGTTTGATATGTGTAGTATATTTTACTAACTATGCAGCAGATGCTGTAAAAACTGCATGAAAAAAATCACACTTAAATGTCATTTTACTAACAGTATTTGTAGTATATTGTGTGTTTATATGTATGTATTTGTGTATATATAATGAATGGTCTTTCCTGGATGGTGCATTATAAAACAAAAAACATAATCTACATAATCAGCATCCAGCTCAGCCTGCAGTTTAAGAAAGATTTGTAAAGGTTTACTACAAGACTGTGTCCACCTTTCCTACGGGTGCATATCTCCAGTGGCACCTCTGGTTGATTGAAGAAAGCATAATCTTTATTTGTTCAGTTCTTTCTTTTAAGACACTGTTGGAAGAAAGGAAGGAGGTCACCCTAACACATGCCTCCTCTGCCAAACCACTGGACATGGGAGGACACACCAAGATTGCTGCCCATGGTTTCCCTTGCTTGCTTTTCACCACGTCGAATGTAGCTGTCGCCAACAATCCAGATTCTGCATGCAGCTGATAGAAAATATACAATACAAATGATTAATTATGGCTCAAATCTTTGGAGGTTCCATAATTGCTGAAAAATGTGTTTATAGGATGTTTATTTTATTGTTACATTTCCGGTCTTTAACATGGACAGCCAAAACTCACTGGTTTAAACGTTAAAGCTGATCCCTGAAATTGAAAGATATTCAAATGAATATACACTAACACTAAGAGGTTTACTTGTCTTGAAATGAGATTGACATTTATGATTCTTGTTGATTGTGGCAATTCCATTTTTGGGAATATACATTTTTGTATTCAGAACATTTTATATTCAAAATATATTGAGTAGCAACATACCTTTTTTTATAGTGTGCAATGCCTGCTCTGTGCCAATACGTTGTGTGTGTGTGTGTGTGTGTGTGTGTGTGTGTGTGTGTGTGTGTGTGTGTGTGTGTGTGTGTGAGGAGGACTTTCAGCGCTCAGGAGATGGAGTCATCTGAGGTAAATGTTAGAGAAACAAAATGAGAAACAGGTTAGTGGATTATGATCAAAGTGTATTGGTGTCTCAAACCCTGCAATATATATATTATTTGATTTTTTTTAAACACTTAATCTCTTGAAGTGTCCGTCTGAATCAACTGGTTTTTCTGTGATTTTTATTGGATCCGGTGATTTTAATGTCAGTCCTCCACAGGTGTCAATGATCACATTAAACATAGCACCAGTTGTGTACTTAATATTTTTTTATTACTTCAACTCTACATGAAAATCAGAAATAAATAAATTAATAAATAATTGTAAGTATTTGGTGTTGCTGTTGTTGTTTCCATTTATGTATTTATTGTAGTACTTCAGCTTAAGCTAAACAAATATGATAAATGCAACAAGTTGAAATAAACTTTAAGTAAAGTGTTTTATTTATTTCTGTTTTAATATTAGAAATATTAACTTTCTAAAAATAAATGTAATTTAATTTATGTGATTAGGCATTTTTGGGTGATTTAAGTGTCCGAATGCTCATCCCATTCAGCCTACATGACATGGTTCACCTCATGAAGTCTTCTGCTTCCTATTTTTCTCTTTCATCAACTGTTGTCTCTCTACTCACTGACCTTCAAGCAGACGTTTCCTTTCTGCTACTGTAAATTCTCACGAGGGCTTACAGCAGGAAAACAACAATGTGAATACCTCTTGTATGCTTTGGAAGACAAATGCCGATCTTTAAAAGGATCCACTCACTCAATAATCTCAAACAAGCCCGAAACCAGGACGGCGTCTCAGAAGGCCCCGTGGTATTTGGAATAGACTAACGTTTGCCTTGCGACCTGTCGTTCAGTCAAGAGGCACTCGTGCGTCGCACACTGGATGTTTACAGCTCACTAGGCCTGCGGTCCGGGCCGGATCGAAATGCCCCTCTTTTTACGCTCCAGCTCCCAGTCGTCCACGCCGAATGCCCCGAGTACTGGACTTCATGCTCCACTGGGAAAAGCTAAGCCACGTCAAAATGTGCAAGTCAAATCAAGAGACTGATAGACGTAAATTCTGCTTTCCACCTGCTCTTTTTTCTTCCCTGTTCTTGTCCATCTTGTTTTCCAGACATATTCCAGCAGGTCTTGTTTTTTCCGTATCATTGGCCACCATCTGTCCCTAAATCTGACAGAACAAAGAGGCAGGCGGACTCGTGTCTCTGTCACTTTGCACAAATTCCTCGGTGGCAAAAGGGATATAAGAAAAGAACCTAATTTGTGGCAGCATGTTCAGGGTTACTGAAAACACATTAAGGCTTTTATTTGCACTTCAGAAGAGTTGTGATGCACTGCATTGGCCTTGACTTCTACTGAAGACACTAATGAAAGGAATTTCATTTAGCAGAGGCCTCTGGAAAAATCAAATTTTTAGATTTGATATCCAAAGATAGTTTACTTGAAAAGCAGGCGACTGAGCACAGTGTTTTAAAAGTGGCTTGAAAGAACACAAACAAAGCAGCGCTTAGGATTGTGCCGAAGAACAACTCTTAAAGCAACAGTTCACTAAATGTGAAAAATTGGCTGAAAATTCACTCCAAGAATAGGATGAGTTTGTTTCTTCATCAGGTTTGTAGAAATGTAGCACTGCATCAGTGTCTCATCAATGGATGCTCTGCAGTGAATGGGTGCCGTCAGAATGAGAGTCCAAACAGCTGATAAAAACGTCACAATAATCCACAGCACTCCAGTCCATCAGTTAACATCTGGAGAAGACAAAAGCTGTGTGTTTGTAAGAAACAAATACATTGAGATATTTTTAACTTCAAACTGTTCTAAATATGAGTCCATAATCCATAATAATGCTTCTTCCAGTGAAAAAGTGGTCTTGTCTGAATCAGGAGAGAAATCTGCACAGATCAAGCAGCATTTACAAGCCAAAACAGTTACATAAGTGGATTTTGATTTGAGAGACAACAGTAGATGGACTTTTTACCTGGAGAAAGCGTTATTATGTATTATGGATTTGTTTCTTACAAACACGCAGCTTTTGTCTTCTCCAGATGTTAACTGATGGACTGGTGTTGAGTGGATTATTGTGATGTTTTTATCAGCTATTTGGATTCTCATTCTGACGGCACCCATTCACTGCAGACCATCCACTGTTTTTAAAGGTGCTTTTTATCAAATCATCCGCTTAATGTAATGTAACCAGTCAAGAATGGGTGGTGGTGATAGAATAAAACATAAATTCAACAATAAAATAATTGAGATACTATTACAGTTTTTATTCATATTTTGAATCTTTTTTTTCATATGTCTATATTATTTGTATTATTTATTTTTAATTTTTTTCAGTTTTTAAATATAGTTTATAAGTTTATTAAAAAAAAGAAAAAGAAAATATATATATATATATATATATATATATAATTTAAGTTAAGGTATTTATTTATTTATTTATTTTATTATTTATTTTATTAATGGTTTTACTTTTAGATTTATTTATAATAACCATGGACCCGAAATGTTTATTATGAAAGTAAATAGTAAATTTATATTGTATTTCGGCTTTAAACCACATAAACAATCTTTCCAGTGACGAAGATGCTTTTTCTTTGTGCACTTGAGAAGTTTTCACAAGATTGATAGTGGCAAGGCTTGCTCAAGGTCACACTTAAAGTCCATTTCCTTTCTGTACACTGTAGCAGTAAGACCAATCATGCCATGTGGGATCAAAAGCATCCTGAAATTACATAAGACCTCTTTACTCACTGCTAACAGACAGCAAAGGTGAACTCACCCACGGCGTGCTGCGTAAATGTGAGCATAAGTGTTTTATTGCGGAGCTAAACTGTGAGTTGAGTGACAGATCACCTGTACTGCTGTGTGGGATCTTTTGATGTCCCGTTTCATTATCATTAAGAGGGAAGCAGCTGCGGTCTCTTTATTTTACGCCCCGGCTGTACGGTACATGCGAACGACAGCTGTAAATAAATGAAGAAAAAGTTACTCCGCGGGGAAACGCATAGGATTTGCTGACTTGTCTTTGTCATTGGAATCCATTTTTTTCTTTCCTTCCCCTATTAACCCTTTTTTTTTTTTGGCCAAGCTATATTTCATTTGCCAATTCATAACAGAGAAATAGTCATGGTAATATAGTTCCCGTGATTAATTTTTAGGCACTTCAACATTTTTTTACCTACGGCTTCACGTATAAAAGTGCACAGAAAAACAGCCGTTATTTAATATCGAGCAGGAGACGGAAAGAGAAGCTGGCGGTAATGAATGAGTCTCTCCGTTCACGAGAACTTCATCACTCTTGGTAGCACCGCGGTTCACAGATTTGGTTATGTGCGCAATGCATGCTGGGAGTCCGAGGGAAGCCATTAATGTAAGTAACTCTAATAAAGATGGACCAGTTTTGGACGTGTTTAGCTGTGTGTGTAAGAGATATTTATGTGAAAATAAATAAATAATCTCACAGTTGGTTTTAAATCAGTCCTTAGCGACGGTATGTGGAGCAGCTGGTGAGGGAATGGAATTACATTTATCAAGCTGTGAGTGAGTTGTGTGGAAACAGCCTATTGTTAGCACTGATGATTAGGATTATAAGCCTCATCTGCAAACACACACACACACACATGCTCAATACACACGCTCACAGAACAGACATATGCTCTATGTAAGAGACGTAACATAGCAATTTACCGACCTTTGACCCTCATGTCACATGACAGCAAAAATTACTTCTGGCATGTTGGTTACGAACACTTTAAATTTGGTAGACATGCTATTCAAATATTATTATTATTTTTTTTTTTAGCAACTTAAATATTATAATCTTATTTAATAATATTATTTATAATATTTAATTGATAATTATATGAATTATATTTTATACCTGTTTATCTATTTTATTTTATTGATTTTTCTTTAATGCTATATTTAATACATGTTATAAAAAATTTAAAATAATACTATTTATAACATTTCATTACAAATAATACAAATGTATGCTTTTTCAAATTATTTATTTATTTATAATCTTAAATACATCATAAATACTCATTATAATAACATTAAATATAATTTATATTAGTTTTTGATTATTATTTATTATTTATATTAATTATTTATTTAGATTAAGAATATGAAATAATGTTTCACAATTAAAAATATGTAATGATATTATTTATGATGTTTAATTAGAAATCATTTGAATCTCAGCTTTTTGAGAGATTTATTTATTTATTTAGTGATGTATAATTTTAAATATGTCATGAATAAAAACTGCGGCATGCCATTGACCCTATAAGAACTCATGCAGAATTATTATTAAACATCAAAACCCCACATTGGTAATAATAATAAATAAAAAAGATGGCTTTCTTTCCTGCAGGCATGCCTTTGTATGTTGCATTTCCAGTTTAGGCGTTCTGTAACTCACTCTAATGGAGTCTCCATCCAGGCATCAAGCCCGAGGACAATGCAGCACAATGGCTTCTGTTCAGACCTCAGAAAGTTCTGGAGACACCAATGGATGTCCAATTTATGAGCAGAGCAGTACCGTACGCTTTCATGTTCATGGTGTTCTCAGATTTGAACTTTTTCCCACCGCCGGCGCTGCCGTGGCATAGTGCTACTGCTCAAAAAAAAAAAGGACGGAAATTGAATTCCAGTCTCTTTCAGCCGACTGAGTCCACCTGGGGAATCACTGAGCAGTTTCATGGAAATGAACATTTACAGAGGAAGACGGCGTGTGTATTACGAGTCCATATTTCCCTCATTTTTATGGATTGTTAGTTATATATAAACTACTTTAAATGATTACATTTGAGCAAGGTGGGAAATGGCACCATGCAGGTCTACAAAAAATGATGAGGTTTTCATTCACACATAATTATTCAGACCCCAATAGGGACTATTAAAGTGCAATGATGGATAAAAATGGATACGAATCATAATAGGAAATATATAAAACAATAAAAAAATAAAAATAAAGATCATATACTCTATTTCTTTTTCAAAGCTCAGTGGAAAACAACAACAACAACAACAAAAACAATCTTTCACATTGATGTACACTATTAAGTGATGTTATTGATAAGTAAAACTAAAACTATTTTCATTAATAAAATAAAATAATCATAAAAAATTTTGAAAATGCAAAAGAATTTTTTTTTTTAAGTTAAAATAACTAAAACTAAAACTGAAATAATAAAAATGTAAAGCTAAATATTAATGTTAGTAAAGTTATTTTTAGTTTATACAGTATATAAATATATATAATATAAGGGATATATAATATATAAGGGGTTTCGTTTTAGGGACAAAAAAAAAAAGAAAAATATAAAAATGGCTAATTAATATTATATAACAGCTAATTCATAATATTTATAAATACTAAAATAGATTTAAAATAAATCACAGCAAAGTCGCTTTAGTTAAAATTAGTTAATGCATTAACAAACATTAACAATGAGGTATACATTTGTTAGAGTATTTATTAATCTTTGTTAATGTTAGTTATTGAAAATACAGCTGCTCATTGTTCGAACATGTTGTTTGAGGTACATGAAATAGTATTTACAGATACAACTGTATTTTGATTTTTATTAATGTAGCCTATTAGTAAATGTTTAAATTAACATAAGCTAAGATTAAGAAATGTTTAAGATATATTTTGTGTCAACTAATGATGACAAATACAGTCTTATATTGTAATGTGTTACGACAACATTTGTGTCTGCGATGTATTTGCTTATTAAAGAATGAAGTCTTCTTAGCTATATTAAATCAATTGTGAGTCCCGGTGCTTCACTTACTGAGTTTGCCAGTGTGAAGTTTAAACTCAGCCACTTATAAGGCTTCGTTAGACAGACAGAAAGGTTTAGCTCTGATGTAATTCGTGTGTTTCTGTCACTGAAGGGCAGAAGGGGTCACTCTCAGCAGCTTAACAAAGAGCCTCAGTAGACACACACCGCAGATCAAAGGCTCTGGCACACTGCGCTAATTAAAGGGCCGTTCTGCTGCTAATGTGCTACACCGGCCTGACGAATCCAAAAGAGAAGAAAGGAAAGAAAGTTAGAAAACGGCGAGGGAATGTTCGCTCGAGCATCATTTAGAATTGAATTGACAATGCATTTTAGATCAATTCAGTTCTAGGATTTGAGATGAGGTTGCATTGGATCCAGAATAATACAGTTTTTTATTCTTTCGGAAGAGCCTTTGTGTTAAAAACCTCCCTTTAAAAAGCTTCCGACAGCTCAAAGCTATTATCTCTCGTGGCTCGTCCTCCCGGAGGAATATAATGGCAGGAGTGTCTAATTAAAGTGTAGTTTTGGATCACAGTGGCTCCTTCGGCTCTTCTAGCAGCTCCGTGTTAATTGTAACGTGCTTCGCTTGATGCATTTTATCTCTCTCCATCAGATGCAATGTTGACCTCTGACCCCAAGTTTCCTCCTGAGCCATTCTTGAGTTCATCCTGACTAAAAGCTGATTCGCATTATGCAAATCAAGATATTACAACAAAACAATGCATCCCTATGGAATCCATGTGTGAAAACATGAAAGACAAAAGCCGGAAGCATCAACAAACAAGTCAAGAAGTCAAGACTACAGATGAAACTATGTATATTATATATATCACATCAATTTATGAAACTATATACATTAAAAAAATGTATATGTTATTAATTAGAGACAGAGAGATATATAATTTGGTTGTTTTTACATGTACTAAAAATGATAGATTACATTTTGAAATGTTTTTGTTTGTGTTTTTTAGAATCTATGTTTCTTGTGAGCAGTAATTTATAATAAAAAATATATAATAATATCATATAAATATCATAAATAACTTTATATATTATAAAGAAATAAAAAATATAAATAATAGCATTAAACATTATACATCAAATAAATATAATTAAATATTATAAATATTATTGTTCATAAATAAACACTTATAAATAACTTATTTTTTAATAAATAGAAATCAAAAATATATTGGTACAACAATTTTGTTAATAATAATATTTTATCCAGTCAGTATATATATATATATATAATACACACACACACACACACACACACACACACAGTGGTGCTTGAAAGTTTATGAACCCTTTAAAAGTTCTGCATTAATATGACCCAGTTGTTCATCAGCTTTCCATGCAAATCCTGAAACTTGACAAAGAGAACCCAGTCATACAAATGAAACAAAAAATATATTCTTTGTCATTTATTTATTTCCTGTAAATTGATCCAACATTACATATTTTTGAATGATATGTGCAGATTAGCAGTTCATTTGAAGGGGAAGTTAGAGTCCATCTGTTCAGAGGTGTTTTCAGTCAGATGTCAGTGTCTGCTCGCTTTTATTTAAAGAACTGGGATCTTGAGGGAATCGGATCATGTGTGTGGAAGTGAATCATGGCATGAACAAAGGAGATCTCTGAGGAACTCAGAAAAACTGTTGATGTTTGGACTTTACAAAAGCACAGTCAGACAGAATGTGTACAAATGGAGGAAACCCAAGAACACTGTTATCCTCCCCAGAAGCGGTCGACCAACATAGATCACTCCAAAAGCAAGACGTGTAATATTCAGCGAGGTTGCAAAGGACCCCAATGGCTGAATGTTAATGTTCATGAGTCCATCATCAGGGGAACACTAAACAACTATGGCAGACCTGCAAATATCGACTATAGGAGAAAGGTTTAATGGAAAGAAGAGACCAGAATAGAAATTTGGGGTTTGAATGAAAAGCGTTATGTTTGGAGAAACGAAAGTGGATCATGCAGCAAGACAACAACGACCTCAAGCACACAAGTTGTTCTACCAAAGAATGCTTAAAGAAAGGATAAAGTGAATGGCAGAGTGAAAGTCTGGACCTTAATCCAGCTGAAATGTTGTGGAAGGACCTGAAGCAAGCGGTCCATAAGAGAAAACCCACCAACATCACAGAGTTGAAGGGGTTCTGTACTGAGGAATGGGCTAGAATTCCTACAAGTCTGATCAGAAGTTACGACAAACATTTAACTGCTGCAAAAGAGGATCATACCAGATGCTGAAAGCAAAGATGATTTAATACTTATTATAATATAACTGCTTAATATTCACACTTATTCCATTTTAAAACGGCTGTATTTGGTTTGAAGAGGCTTTAACACAGCTTACACTGAAAATATGTCTACTCACAGATCTAATGCTGTATTTATGTCATGTTGGATTTACTATAATTATAAGATGACTCTGAGCCTTTCATGTCCTCAAACTTAGAAATTAGTTTCTATGGCAACATTCAGAACGCCAAAATGGATCCATTTGCTGTTAATTCACTTCTAAAGGCCTTCACGGAATGTTCAAGAACAAAAAAATGACACAAAGTAACACTGATTAAAATGAACCGCGCTGCACGAAATCATGGTCGAGTTTGACAAAGATATTAATGTTTTTAAAATCTTACACATCATAAACGGTGTAAAAATGGGAAAGATAAGGATAGACTGTCAGTTTTCCGGCCCAATTGTACAGGTAGAGTTTCCAGAGAAAATTGTTGGCATTGAATTTGGAAGGCAGCGAGGTTTGAAACTGGTTATAGAAATGTATTTGCTCAGATCGACTGCGAGAGGCGTAAAGTGTCTGTACATTTAGAATTAGCGAGGTTTCTGAGGAGATGCTCGCCAAAATGCTGCTCTGCCGCAAATATTTGTTGATTAGATTCTCAAGGGCTTGTAGAAAAGAACGTGCTGCTGTTGATATTTGTTCAACAGCATTGTTTTCTCTTTCTTTGTCTTTTTGATAAAGATGCAAGAGAGTTTTGTTCCACATTGTTCCTGTGGCTCAGTGGTGGAGCATTGTGTTAGCAGTGCAAAAGGTTGTGGGATCAATTCCCAGGAAACACACATGCTGGTGAAAAAATTTAGAGCCTGAATGCACTCTAAGTCACTTTGGATAAAAGTGCTTGCTAAATGCATGTCAATATTTACCCAGATTTGCTTAATCATATATTCTAGTTCAGCTGGAAAAGCATATTATATTCAACTTATATATAATGAAATGTTAAATCCCATGGAGTGTATATATGCTGTATTTTCAATAAATAAATACATAAATAAAATAAAACCTAAATACATATTTTCTTTAATAAATAAATGTTTCAAAATATATTTTCTACCAATATATAAAAAATATTATATATTTAAGAATATATCTTAAAATTATAAATATATATTTAAAAACATCTAATATATTCCATAAAAAAATACACTCACATATGCTACATTTTAAGTAACGTGTGTGAACAATATTAAAACAAATTTCCGTAAAAAATTGCCAGGGAACGTATTTTAAAATGAAAAAAAAACAAATATTATCCACATTTATACTATATTTACCCTAAATGTAGGCTACCAAAAAATTAGATTTTAATATTTATTTATTTTTGCCCCTGAAATACAATTTTAAATACATTGTGGTATATTAATTTTGAAACTAGATGTATTGTTTTATAAATATATATAAATATATATATATATATATATATATATATATATATATATATATATATATATATATATATATATATATATATATATATGTAAATATAAAAAATGAGCTTAATATATTTCATATATATTGAAAATATGTTTTTGCCAATTTTTTTTTTTTTTTTTTTTTTTTTATACAGCCATATGGGTTCCTGCTGTGCATGGTACACAATGTCAAATCACCAAGTCCTGCATGGAAAATTTTAATTACAGTACATTGTCATTATGTGGAGTAGGTAGCAAGTTTCGATTCCCATCATACATTTCACTTTCACATGAACAATCACTACAAAACACTGTATATCAGTGATTTGACTACAGACGAAGACTATATATATATATATATATATATATATATATATATATATATATATATATATATATATATATACATGTAAGGGTTAATTTAAATGTGTTAAAACTGAACAATTGAAAAAAGGCATGTTTGTTTGGAGATGGTGCTTGTATTAGCATAACACAATTTGCATGAAAATCTGTTGTGAAATGAAAGCTTGCATTAAATGAGTGTGTCGCATAAACCAAAGCACTAACAGAAACATATACTTGATAATGCATTTCATTCGCTGGAATAATCACATTAGCAAAACACATATTCGTAAAAAAAAAAAAAAAAGATAACTAGCAAAAAGCTGAAAATACAGAAATGCAAAAGCACATCAGAAGATATTAGTTGATTTATTTATGAAGCAGAATATCTGTGTTGCTTGAGCATCAAAGCCAAAATGAGATGGAACTAAAATAAGAACTAATGAAACTAATGAAGGGGTCTCTGTTAATTAAGATTGAATTACTCTTTTATCAGCTCATCAAGTTTCCTCTAATCGCAGTCTCAAGGTGATCTCGTACTCCATCATTACGCGCTCCGTGATGCATGCTGATTTGAAATGAATTCTTCTCAGAACCCTGTTGTAATGGTCTGTAGGTCACTGACCCTTGGTTTGACCCACATGTTGTGGTAAAGCTCTGTGTGTATCCCAGCTAACAGCGAACGTTCTCAGAATGTTCTGGCAAGGTTCTCTCAATGTTATAAACAAACATTCTTTAATGGAATGTTCATTCAAAATGAGTGCAAAAAAAGTACAATTCTTGAAAAAATCTTACGATGCTCTTACGAACATCTTTCATTTATTTCTTAAGAAGAAAATAACAGTCTTTCTCAATGCCTGGCTGAAGACTCACTGATAAACTCACACTTCAAAGATTGTCTTTTTGCACTTCTTGCTGTTTACAGTAATAATCATAAGCGAGTGCAATATTTTCATCGTTACCAGCTAAAATTAAAATCAATTAAAACGAGCTCCCTATTTGAATCTTTTTTTTTCTTTTTTCAGGGTTGTTACTGAATCTTGAATTCTGCAAACACATAATCATGATAATCGTTGTTACATTATCAGTCTTAGCTGTCACTCGTGCACATCCCTGTTAATGTATTAGATGTTGCTAGAGTTGTTGTAATGATTAAATATAATAATTAATTTAAAATAACCCAATAAATTAATTAAATCATTCTTACTTTTTGGATTTAAGACTAGTCTGGGGCTGTCCTAACTTTAAAAGCAGTTATCCAGTAAAATTATTTTCAAGAATTTGGATTCTTCTTAAGTTTTGTCTTAAGAAAAAAATGTAAAAACATTCTTAAGATTTTTTTCCCCCCTAAATCTAGTTTATCTAGGCCTATCATGGGTACTTCGGTGCAGTCAATCTCCACTGTTGATAACATGGCACCTACTAGAGAGATTACACGTTTCAGAAAGAAATCTAGTTTTGTTCCTTATTCTAATCTGAACCATTCTATTACTACATACAAAAATCTAGTAGAAAACGAGTTCACCAAGATATGTAAAAAAACACGCCAAAAGAAAATTAATTTGTCACATTCTTAATTAAAGAGTTTGAATGAACTACAACCCGAATTCCGGAAAAGTTGGGACGTTTTTTAAATTTTAATAAAATGAAAACTAAAAGACTTTCAGATCAAATGAGCCAATATTTTATTCACAATAGAACATAGATAACATAGCAAATGTTTAAACTGAGAAAGTTTACAATTTTATGCACAAAATGAGCTCATTTCAATTTTGATTTCTGCTACAGGTCTCAAAATAGTTGGGACGGGGCACGTTTACCATGGTGTAGCATCTCCTTTTCTTTTCAAAACAGTTTGAAGACGTCTGGGCATTGAGGCTATGAGTTGCTGGAGTTTTGCTGTTGGAATTTGGTCCCATTCTTGCCTTATATAGATTTCCAGCTGCTGAAGAGTTCGTGGTCGTCTTTGACGTATTTTTCGTTTAATGATGCGCCAAATGTTCTCTATAGGTGAAAGATCTGGACTGCAGGCAGGCCAGGTTAGCACCCGGACTCTTCTACGACGAAGCCATGCTGTTGTTATAGCTGCAGTATGTGGTTTTGCATTGTCCTGCTGAAATAAACAAGGCCTTCCCTGAAATAGACGTTGTTTGGAGGGAAGCATATGTTGCTCTAAAACCTTTATATACCTTTCAGCATTCACAGAGCCTTCCAAAACATGCAAGCTGCCCATACCGTATGCACTTATGCACCCCCATACCATCAGAGATGCTGGCTTTTGAACTGAACGCTGATAACATGCTGGAAGGTCTCCCTCCTCTTTAGCCCGGAGAACACGGCGTCCGTGAATTCCAACAAGAATGTCAAATTTGGACTCGTCTGACCATAAAACACTATTACACTTTGAAATAGTCCATTTTAAATGAGCCTTGGCCCACAGGACACGACGGCGCTTCTGGACCATGTTCACATATGGCTTCCTTTTTGCGTGATAGAGCTTTAGTTGGCATCTGCTGATGGCACGGCGGATTGTGTTTACCGACAGTGGTTTCTGAAAGTATTCCTGGGCCCATTTAGTAATGTCATTGACACAATCATGCCGATGAGTGATGCAGTGTCGTCTGAGAGCCCGAAGACCACGGGCATCCAATACAGGTCTCCGGCCTTGTCCCTTACGAACAGAGATTTCTCCAGTTTCTCTGAATCTTTTGATGATGTTATGCACTGTAGATGATGAGATTTGCAAAGCCTTTGCAATTTGACGTTGAGGAACATTGTTTTTAAAGTTTTCCACAATTTTTTTACGCAGTCTTTCACAGATTGGAGAGCCTCTGCCCATCTTTACTTCTGAGAGACTCTGCTTCTCTAAGACAAAGCTTTTATAGCTAATCATGTTACAGACCTGATATCAATTAACTTAATTAATCTCTAGATGTTCTCCCAGCTGAATCTTTTCAAAACTGCTTGCTTTTTTAGCCATTTGTTGCCCCCGTGCCAACTTTTTTGAGACCTGTAGCAGGCATTAAATTTTAAATGAGCTAATTAAGTGGATAAAAGTGTAAAATTTCTCAGTTTAAACATTTGCTACGTTATCTATGTTCTATTGTGAATAAAATATTGGCTCATGTGATTTGAAATTCCTTTAGTTTTCATTTTATTAAAATTTAAAAAACGTCCCAACTTTTCCGGAATTCGGGTTGTAGAAAAGAGATTAGATATTCTTATTTGCCCTGCTGATGAAGGGGGTTCGATTGTTGTAATGAGTACTGATAAGTATAACTTGAGTATTATGTCCCAACTTAATGACAAAGATTGCTATACTCCATTAACTCAAAATCCCCTAAAACAGCATAAAGTGGAGATTGATCAGCTATTGGAGAAGGCACTACATAGGGGTTGGATTACTGAAAAAGAAAAAGATTTTTTAACTGTAAAACATCCTGTATGCCCCGTGTTTTATGGACTTCCCAAAATACATAAATCCCTTATTGAGCCACCACTCAGGCCCATTGTGTCTAGTATTGGCTGTCTAACTGAACCGTTGTCACAGTATCTCGACTTCTTTTTGAAAAAATATGTATGTGAATTACCATCTTTTCTAAGGGATACATCTGACATATTGAGACTTTTGGATTCGTTTGAATGTGATCATGATTTCATGTTGGTAACTTGTGATGTGCAAAGCTTGTATACATGCATTCCTCATGAAGCAGGGACTGAGGCGTTACTACACTTCTTTGAGAGACGGGCCACGGATATAGTTCCTCCCAACGAATTCTTACTGACATTGTCAGAAGTCATTTTAACAATGAACTATTTCCAATTTGTGGGCCATTATTATCTACAAAAGTGTGGGGTCAGTATGGGGAGTTGCTTTGCACCATCGTATGCATGCCTAGTAATGGGTTTTTGGGAAGCTAAATTCATTGTTAATCCTGTTAACAACTTGTTTCTTCCTAAAATTCCTTTGTGGAAGAGATACATTGATGATGTTTTCTTCATCTGGACAGGGACCTTGTCTGAATTGGAGATTTTCATGGCCTATATTAACTCTACCACATCCTTTCTGAGATTCACAGTAGAACAATCTACAGATAATATTAACTTTTTAGATTTGACTATTCACAAAAATTCCCAAGGAGGTTTAGGAACATCGATCTATCGTAAACCTCTTAGCAGAAATACTATCCTCAGAGCAGATAGCCATCATCCTAAACAACTTGCCAATTTTTACGGCTTAGAAGAAATTGTAGTAACGATGCCGAGTTTGAGCGCGGAGCAGTAGAAATGAAAGAACGCTTTCGTAATAGGGGCTATACTGAAAACGACATCTCCGCAGCTTATGAACGAGCTAG
Organism: Carassius carassius; assembly: GCF_963082965.1. Lineage (NCBI taxonomy): Eukaryota > Metazoa > Chordata > Actinopteri > Cypriniformes > Cyprinidae > Carassius > Carassius carassius. Next base: position 1,972,505 of record NC_081764.1, read on the forward strand.
ATCGACGCAACGATCACATCTCTTGATTAAAACCAAACATGTCTCTAGACAAAGACTTTGCTTCTCCACTGAGTTCTCTCATATTGGTGGAGAAATAAAGCATGTGATTAAGAAACATTGGCACATCTTGCAGAGCGATCCAGCTCTTAAAGATATATGTGCAGAATCGCCGCGCCTTACTTTTAAGCGTCCGCGCTCACTGAGAGATAGGTTGGTTCACACGACCATGAGCCCTTCACTTAAATCTACGTGGTTACCGGCTCCTCCTGTGGGTTTTTATAGATGTGGACATTGTACCCATTGCTCTAATTCAAATGATACTAAGCAATTTTTCCATCCTCAGTCAGGTAAAAAATACAAGATTAACTCCTTTATTAATTGTAATACCACCCATGTGATTTATATGTTGAAATGTCCATGTGGTTTAGTATATGTAGGTCAGAAGAAACGCCCCCTTAAATTACGCATTGCAGAACATAAAGCAGCAATTCGGAACCTTAATATGGACTATGCAATTGCGAGACATTATGTACAAGCTAATCACGGCTCTAATGCGTCCATAAAATTTTGGGGGATTGAAAGAATTCTAGTCAAGTACCTAGGGGAGAACCGGGGCAAAAGTAACGCGGGACGAAAGTAACAAAGCGATTTTCTCAGAGCCTATTACTGCATTTGCATTCCCAGCTATGACAGTATATTCAGCATTCAATCCTTGATGGAGCTGAGAAATATCACGTGATTTCCTCATCATTTCCCGCAGTTAGGTCGGTAAAACTGTTTTCGAGTACAAAAAGTAAATTATTGAAGCGGTAATTTTTTTTATTAGTTGTGTTGTTTTTTTTTTTCATGTGTCACAGTAATGATCAATCTACAGGTTATTTAATGATTTAACACATCCTAAAGTTTGCATTATCAAAGTTCTTTAGTATAAAAGTAAATCAGGTTTAAATGCCAGGAGTTCCTGTCGGGACGAAAGTAACAGTTGTTACTTTTGTCCCGCTACAGTGACAAGAAGTATTTATTTTGTTCCGGTACATGCTATTCTGTGAATTTCTGTCTCTTGCATCATTTATTAAAATGTTTATGTCATATTATACCAAAAGAATATGTCTGAGTGAGGGTCAGAAAGACAAACAGTGGTCTGGTTTTATCCAGATGTTTATGAGAGAACGTTTCTGGACATAGAGGAACATCTGGGCAGCTCCTACCTTGCATTTACCTTAGTTATATTTAGGTTTTAGCCATACCTTAGCTTTTATACCTCCAGCTATGAATTAGCAGTGTTTCCAGATGTTTTAATGCACATTTTGAATTTATGCATAAAAACAACTGGATGGAAACATGAATAGGCCTACTGTTACATTATGCTTAGAATTTATATTATGCCAATGTAATTTAATTATTATATTGTTCATTCTGTTTAAAAAATGTTTTATAAAAATACACTGAAATAAAAAAATAAAAAATAAAAAAAATAAAGTTTGTACAGTCGGGTTTTGAGACATTTGATGAAACTTAAATTTAAAATAAAAATATAAATATAAATATGTAATTAATTTTTTTTTTTTTGCAAAAATAAAAGACAGAATATGTTAGCAGTTACATATTAACAAGGTCATAGTTAGGGTTGGGTATCGAGAATCGAGTATCGAGTGGAACCGGGACTAGCTTTGCGATTTTCCCGGTATCGTTCAAAAGTTTTAATTTCGATTCCTAGTTTCGATTCCTAAAGCTTCGATTCACAGTCCGCCCGGCGCCGACCGGAAGAAGAAACCGCTGAACACCAACGAAGAAGCGTCCACTGGAAGTTTTGGTATAATGAGCGATCGAACATGGACAGCGTGCGTCGGCGGTCCAAAGTGTGTCTTCACTTTTCGAAACAAAACGAAATCTCGGCAAAATGCACATTTGCAGTAAGATTGTTTCGTGCATAGGAGGGTGCACGTCAAACATGATAAAGCACCTCCGATGTCATGGAGTGCAAGTAAATGTGTGCCCTGTATTTGACGCGCTGCGTGTACCTGCTGCTAATCTGGACTGAGTTTTAAAAGTTGTCTCTAATAGTTTATTTTCTATTCTGCACCAGGTTAGCCCATCAGTGGGAGCAAGGTAATGTTTAAGTACCTGCATTATCATACACAGTCATGTGTAAATGTTTGTGAGGTTTTCAAAAATAAAGCTCTCTTGAGGAAAGTGTACCCCTGTGAAAATATATTCATAATTAATAATATTTATGTAATATTCAAGTTCATAGATTTGATATTTATATTGTAGTTGAAAACAGCCCTGAGAGAAATTCATAGTAAAATTAATAATAAGTAAAAAGTTCATTCAAATTGATGGAGAAGGTCAGACTATTTTCTTCAGAAAGACAGTTGGTTAGCTAAGCTCATTTAAAATATCTTAAACTTTTTTTGACCCTGCCTCTTAAAAGAATCGGAATTGAGAATCGTTGGGAACCGGAATCGAAACAAGGAATCGGAATCGGACTCGGAATCGTTCAAATTTAAACGATACCCAACCCTAGTCATAGTCAGGTATACTTAATAAAAATAAGAGTAACAGAAAATAAATCTAGCTTATATTGTTGTTACTTTTAACCCACCTGTGTGTTACTTTCGTCCCAACCGATGGGGTCAAAAATAACAATGTGCAACTTATGTTCAAATTGAAATTATACTGAAGCCTTTCTACATTTCTACAAAATACCACCTGGTATTGATAGACCACACTTCTGAGTTACTGACCACAGCAGAAATATATCTCTGTCTACAACATTATCTTTTAAAATGATGTTTTTCTGAAAAATGGTACTTTTGCCCCTGCTTTCCCATACTACAAAGAGAGGCGTTCTGGATTTTCACTCTTAACACAGTGGAACCTAATGGTCTGAATGAGGAACTGTGTCTCTCATGCTTTTTGTAATTCACACTGGTGTACACCTGAGTGCCTAATTATGATTAATTAATTGATGTACCACACCCATCTAGGCTTGTGGCCAATGATTTGAACTTCAATGCTATAAAATCTGTATGTTGCCATTCATTGTTTGACTCTGAAGAAGACGCATGAGCGTCAAAACGTTAGTCATTTTTTTATTAATACATTATTAAACGTTGTGTGCTCCGGTTCTGTTTCCTTGGTCCGAGCTAGACCTTGGTTTTTCTCTCTTTAATATTGTGTCCTGTTCCGTGAGCACCAACCAGGCTGAAGCGCAAGTGACTCCCTTCTATAATTCTTAAGAACAATTGTTGTGAATACGAAACAATCTTTTTCTTTTTTCTTTTTTTTATGTAAAAAAAAATTAACATTTTTGGTCTTAAAAAATATTTTTTGCGAATCCAGGTCTTAAACTTTTTCCATGCCACTGACGGAATTTTCATCCTCAGAAAGTTAGCAAAATAATAAACTTAAATATTCCTTTAATGTTGCCTTTATATAACCAAGAAGAAAAACTAAAACTTTAATACATAAAAAAGAAAGAAAAGATGTTCAGAGAAGATTAAAATATAATGTTTTTATAACTTAATGGGAATGCTACTAGCAAAATATTCTTGGAACGTGTTTTTGTTAGATGGGATTGTAAAGAACCAAAGCTGTGATGTCAAGCCTGTAATCTAACACTTTGTTTACATTTCATCTAAAAATAGTACTACAACTTTTCCAGCTTTTCCCCCCAATATATATGCATTGTGAACAAGTTATTAGTCCTGTAGAATGAGGACAAAACTATAGAGCTGTAGCAGGCCCACAAACAGGCTCGTATTCACACGTCTGTGAACCCTGGTTCAGATTGATATGAAATTCAATCTTCTGAGAGATCACAGGCTCTACTGGGTTTCCAATCGCTTTAGCTGATTCGTAAACGTTTAATCATTCAGCTCTAAAAGCAGGCGAGCCGAATACTTTAACCTGGACACTTCTATCACACTTTCTCTGTCTTGATGAGGGAGAAATGTTTTCAATTGAGTAAAAGATTGCTAGAACTTTAGTTATTGGCAAAAGTGCACAGACTTGGTGATTTTGATTTCTGCAAGGCAAAAGTATTGTGCATTTATTATTTATCTTGTTTTAATTTAATTTTATTTATAATAAAATTCGTGGCCTAATGGTTAGAGAGTCGGACTCCCAATCGAAAGGTTGTGAGTTCGAGTCCCGGGCCGGCAGGAATTGTGGGTGGGGGGAGTCAATGTACAGTTCTCTCTCCACCTTCAATACCACGACTTAGGTGCCCTTGAGCAAGGCATCGAACCCCCAACTGCTCCCCGGGCGCCGCAGCATAAATGGCTGTAATATGTGTATAATATGATTAATTTACATTATGGGCAATCCAAAGCTGCCTATGAGTGAAATAAGTCATGCTTTTACACATCAATTAGCTTTGGAATTAGACACTGATGTGATTAATTGCAGAGTTACAGAACGCAAGAAGCCAATGATCTTGAACTGTCAGACGCGAAATCAGCCGCTAACTGCTGAGAGGACAATCGCAGGTTATGAATTAGGCAAATCAATTAATGTTCTTACAATTATTTAGCCAATGGGTCAAATCACCTGCATCCGTTATGTAAGTGTTTGCACAATTGTATTTGAAAAAAAATCAAAACATCATGAGATGATGCTGTGAAAATACTCAAAGCTTCACTTAGTATCTTGGATACTAATTTGTTCAAAACAGTACAAAAACAGCATTATATTTGATATCAGTGGACTTAATATCAGCCATATTCCTGCTGTTTCTCGATTAATGTAATTCTAATGAAACTTCCCTTGTGATCCAATCCCGAGGGCTGCACTTAGGATCCAGCAATGTATGAACTCAAGTAAACAGAGCAGCACTCCAAAGGTAGTTACATTTCTCACATCAGTGACTTTATTAAATCAGTTTCTGCTTGGTGAGCTGCTATTGAAACTGGAGAGCCATTTTCCCAATGCGTGTCATGTTCACCCTTGGCTTTTGCTGGAAGAAAAAGTTTTCTTTTGCTATTTTAAGGAGGTGAGCAAATTCATCTGTACAGTAGGGTATGGTGCTCTCGTAATTATTGGATGTAGTTATTTCGGATTAGTGGTTTAGAAAGAAATATTTTTTAAAGGGATATTTCACCCAAAAATGAATATTGGCTGAAAATATGCTCATTCTCAGGCCATCCGAGATGTTGATGAGTTTTGTTCATCATATTTGGAGAAATTTAGCATTGCATCACTTGCTCACCAGTGGATCCTCAGCAGTGAATGGGTGCCGTCAAAAACACGCAGCTTTTTGATTCTCCAGATGTTAGCTGATGGACTGGAGTGGATTATTGTGATGTTTTTATCAGCTGTTTGGACTCTCATTCTGACGGCACCCATTCACTGCAGAGCATCCATTGGCGAGCAAGTGATGCAATGCAACATTTCTCCAAATCTGATGAAGAAACACACTCATTTACATCTTGGATGGCCTTATGGTGAGTATTAATAATTATATTATTATGGTGAACTATTTTTGAACAATTCTCAAAATGCTCTTGCATGTGGAACTGGAGCATTAGTTTGTTGTCTGAATCCTCAATAGAAGCCTGGATTGTGGTAGGGTGCCACTAATAAGCTAATAGGGGGCCGGATTTGGCCCATGGGCTTGACTATTAAGTCCTATTGAGGTATGGGATTGTGAATTCTTTAAAGCACCAACACATGGATGGCTTTCAAAGGAATTGGAGAGTAAAAGGGTTTTTGAGGACCTTGAAAATCTTCTTCTGTATAATGACTTTGGTTCAAAATGGAACTATTATGGTCGAGAGCGAGTTAATTAGTGTCTTTGACTGTCTGTTTTATATAATCATAGATTGTTGTACTGTAATGTCTAATTAAATAAAAATATCCGAAAGTCTGCCAGTATGGTTGAGATGTACATCTAAATGTAAAATGTGGTGTTGATTTTTAGACACATTAAGTGTCACTTCTACATCTGTTTTGCACAACATGACATGAAAACTCTTTATACATTTGTCGGCTGTAATCAGTAATTGACTTCGCTTGTTTTTGATGCATAATTTAAACTGATGTACATCAAAGTTCCCACATACAGCCACATAAATAGTTCTTGCATCTTGTATATGAAATGCAAGGCATAAACATGGACTTATTTTTAGAATCATGCTGGAACCATGCCAGGATTTTACTGTAAATATGTTTCCATATTTCTTGATATATGGTTTAGAGTGATCTAATTTCTAAATCTAAATCAAATGCTGACTTAACAAGTTAAGTATTGCTAGTTAAGCTAGTTAACTGCCTCACATTTTCAAGCCATGGGGACTTTGAATGCAATGTAGCATCACAGGTATTATCAAACTATCAAAACTAGTCTAAATAAATAAATGCAACATGATTTTATCCTTTATACATACGTTACAATGTTCTAAATTCTACATCTAAATTTCTGAAAATAATTGTTTGAATTTCGGCATCGACCAGTTAAACAGGATGGTTTATTAAGCTAATTAACTCCCTCACAGATTTTTCTTGCATGCTAATCAAATTTTCTTCTAAATAATATAATTTTGTTTTCATAGTTGCACACCAACTAGTAAACCAGTCTGTAACTGAGTTGTTTAACACACAGTGCATTGTTTCTGTGAGTAACTAGCACTTCTCTGGTCTCTTGAGCTAGTGCATGGCAAACAGCTGAGAAGTTGACATAAACACAGCACAGATACAGATAAGTCTTCCTTTAGCTCAGTATGCAGGAGTGTGACAGCAGAGGAAATTGCAGCATTTATTTTAGGCCTGAATCTCAGAGACCTGGAAGACAGTAGCCAAGACATGTTCCCGTCTCATTTAGAAACAAACCCTTGAGCGATCTAATCTAGGATGCTACACTTTCCCAAAACAAAACAAAACTCCACATCCATGCATTTGAAGAACCTGGCACTTCGAATATACATTCACAGCATCGCAAAGGATTGCAGGCCATCCATCAGGGAAAGAGCTGAATCCCCCAGGTGTCCCAGGACCGACTGCACAACCTGAGCACTCATCAGAGAGAACGGGAACGATCTCAACCTGGTCCCATTGAGACCACTTATCCGGAAGGCTGGTCTTCAACAGGCGGTCTGGTAGTATATAGCGAAACACATGCCCGTCCTGCTACCAAACATCTTTAGCTGCCACACAGAGAAAAACTAGATACCAAAAGGTAGGCCACACTTTAGAGGAAACTAATTTTGGGAAGCTGTGCGTCTCTGAACTTAGGGTTGTTTTTTATTGTAGAACATTTTTATATTATGCGACAGAGAAGACATTTGTAAGATGTGAATTATGCATTATGGCTCTGTCAATAAATGATTATGCATGCATAGTATTACTGATCTGTATTCCAGTATGAATTGCATTATAATGAAAAAGGTGCAAACATCGTCATGTCTTTTAGTCTTGCATAACCAGGCTGTCAGCAAAAAGTCTTGCGCACTTTGAAGATTACTGTGGCCAAGAAGCGCAGACTTAGACAGATAAGACCATCTGATCATCATGTACAGGGTGTTCAAACACAATTGATGCACCATACACACCATAACATGTCTCTTTAGTTCAACTTCATGCACTAAAATAACAAAAACTAAAACTGAAATAAAAATGTATAGAACTATACAGACATGCCTACTAAAAACACAACAAACTACTAAAACTTTATCTAAAATTAAAATGAAAATATAAAAATAAAAACAGATTCAAAATATAGACAAAGTTGGAAGTGTCTGAATAATGCTAAAAACCCGTTGGAACCATAAGCCACAATTTAAAGCCTTCCACAACTAACCAAAATATATTCTGAGAACAATTTTCTAACATTACCATTAAATTATGTAAATGTAATTTTCTGAACATTTAAAACATCCCGTTTGTTGTGGATATAACAATAAAGGGAACATTCCATTTTATAATTTAAAAATATTATGGGAATGTTGCTTTTGAATGTTTTCTAAACATTCTGAAACAAGTTACATTTAAAAAAGTGTTGAATGAACCTCCAGCTAAAACATAAAAAAAGATATTTGAACAGCGTATAAATAATGTTTTGTGCTAATGCTTTGAGAACATTTTTAAAGATCATATTATTTTGAACAAATATTCTATTAATAGAACGTTCTGAGAATTTAAAATTTTAAAATTTAAAATATTTTAGTCTTTCTCTTCTAGGAAATTGAACCAAAATGTGAATTACTCTTCATGTAGTATGCATTGTTTTAATCAATAAAATGCATTCTACACTTCATAAAAAGAAGTTACACTGTACTGTGTTAATATGAAGGAACTTCTGTACTGGTTTTTCCAGCAATGGTTTGCCCATATTTTCAGCTGTGCAGTGCATTGTTTTAGGTTTGAAGGAAAAGGCTGTAAACCTAACAGATTTTCTTGACAGAAGATTGTCAGTGCCTTTTCAAATTGTGTTTTTCTTACATTTGAATGAGAATGTTTCATCCGATTAGCAATAGCAAATCATGGTTCATCAGTGTGTTTGCTTGCATACTTTGCATTCATTGTTTTGTCTGTAGTATAAGTTGATAACTGTGGTTCAGTTGTGCTTTAATGTAAGTTAAAGGCTATTGTTTTTACTATATATACTCCTGTTTCAAGGAAAGACTTGAAGATGGAAAAGAAAACAATTTTTTTCACATTTCCCTGAACATGAACTTGGGGACTCTGACAGCCGTGCGCTTTATCAGGAGATATCAAACAATCATCGGCCCTCAAATGCTCCGGGAACCATGGAATATAGTTTTGTTTGAGGTTGCTTATGTGATCGGTGAACTGTATCGACCCAGAGGAGCGTTTCAATTATCTTTCAAAGTGATTCTTCAGACATGACCGCCATTTGCATATCGGGCAGAGCCATCTATAGAGTGAAAGCAGGTTAAAAAAAAGAGCGGATGTTTGCGTTTTTTCTTATCTGCTGTCAAACGTACTCAAGAGGGAATGGCTGCCTCAGTTTGCTCTTTGAGTTTAAAAGCCCACCTGATTTGAACATTGTTGCAACAAGTCATCATAATTCTCCAGTTAATGTTCTTGGATTGTATTTTTTTTTTTTTCCCATTACTCACAACTGTGCTGAATTATTAAAATGCAGTGATCTGTGTTTTGTGTACTACACACCCATGACACTGTTGGTTAATCATCTTCAAGGTGATGTTTTCCCATTTAAAAAAAAATGGGATTGAGACGAGAAGGGAATTCAAGTTTGTCTCGTGATGGATAAACACGTTTCCCGCTTCAGGTCAGATAATTGAATTCATGTAAATTGGGCTGATTTATAGTCAATTGTGTTCTCATTCTAACCTTGGGATTCACCAGTTTATGTAGAACTAGAGCTATTGGTGTTTCTTCAGCCACAGGCCTTTTATGTTGCATTTTTATTAAAATAACAGATTTCCACTTTTACATAAGTATTTATAATTTCTACTTTTCAGATACCTTCAGTTGGAATTTATTGTCTTACCATTGTTCCAGATTCAGACTTTTGGTCTTAAAATATGAAAAAAAAAAATAAAATTCAGGTTTATATTTTTTTATTTATTTTTTATCATGATTATCTCAATTAGAAGTAGGAAGAACAAGCCATTTCAAAATTAAAGTAAAAATTACTTATTCTCACAAAACATGACACGGGTGTCCTATATATATTATATATATATATATATATATATATATATATATATATATATATATATATATATATATATATATATATATATTGTTTTAAGAGTTTATTTTCTTATAGACCATGCTTATATAGTACCTTATATTCATTCATAAATGATGCATGCCTTTAATAATTTAATCTAATTAAAGTGTGATTATTTGTGTTTTGCCCTTTTCTCCTCTGTCTGAAATATCTGTTTCATCTCTGCAATGTTCCTACGCTTGGGGAGTCTATTCATTTTAATTATGGTTTAATTTCATAGTAATTTAACAGGAAGGTCTTCTCCTAAACGATCTCACAAAACCCCGGGGCCCACATGATCAAGGGTGGCCGCAGTTCATCATGGTCACTGAACGCCTGCCGAGTGCGAGTGACAGCACAGACAGCTTTGATCATTTATACAGCATCTGTACAATAGAGATTACACTGGGAATCCATCGATTTCAATGGAAATGTTGCATTTTAAGGACACAGAGCTGGAACACTTTATTTTGATTGTCCAATTAAATGTCAACTAGCAGTCATTAGAGTATTATAGACTGTCTGCATAATATGTGCTTACATTCTACTGACTTTAAGTAACTTTGCATGTACGTCAACTTATTCTATTAACCCTAACCTAACAGTCTACTAAGGCAAAAACTGAATTTATTAATATGGAAAATGATTTTCAACTAGTGAGACATTTGTTACTGCACCCAAATAAAATCTTACTGAAAGCTCTCCTTTTTTTGAGATATCAGCCTCAAATTAGGAACTTGTTTACCTGAAGTAACTTGTGCAACCAATTTAATAATAATAAAAAATAAAGAAATAAGGCAACAAGTGAACTAAGGTTTAAAGGTAGGTCAGGTGTTAAATGCCTGAAATAATGTCTGTGGTGAACACGAACTCCAGACATTTTAATGATATTTTTGAAAAAGCCAGTTAGTAATGGTTGAGACCATTAAACGTCATCACACTGAAAAGGTAAACTCATCTACTAAGTCACTTTCACAGCCTCATTGTGTCATGCTTTTGCAAACTATTCTAAGATATTTAATCAAGTCACCTTTACTTCGATAGCGCTTTATACAATACAGATTGTGTCAAAGCAGCTCCAAAACAGAAAAAAACATTAGAATCAATTGTTCTTGATGCCCAATTCCAATTTGTTGACTTTATTTGCACTATACACTTGGCGAAACAACCAAGGGTTGCTATTCATACCTACCCTCTCTGGCAGGGGTTCCCCTGCATTATCATAGTAAGACATTGCTTTAACCTGCAGACAAAAAACAACCCGTGGCAACAGTGTAAAAGTAGATCAGTTCCAAAAAGGGGAAACTGCAGACTTGGCAACACTGCATACTGCATCCATCCAGAGTTAATGTCATTAGACACAGTCGCTCTTTCAGTAATATATGACTTGCATTGACATGGGAATATCCAATCTGTCTGTTCACATGGCAGACGCAAATGCAAGTGTCTGATTCATATCAGATTTGTTTCCACATATGAATGAGGCCTGAAACTGATCTGACTATATCAGAATCCATTTGCATTTTTCCAGGGTCATATCTGATCTGTGCCACATGGGAGGAAAAAAATTGGAATTGGTTCACTTAATCCATGTGGTGTATATGTGGCTTAAATCATTTAGCAGTCAGTTAAGTGTTGGTTCAGTTCAGATCGATAGCAGTGTGAAGTTTGAAACTAGTTCAGTTCAGCTTTGTAATCATTCAGCTCGAGTCAGTTCAATGTTGATTCAATTCAATACCAGTTCCTCTGGCGTTTCATCTGTCAAGCAGATCTATAGAAGACGCAATGCATTGCATACAGTTTAATTACATTACAGTTTTGTAGGTATTTTCTGCAATAATCCAAAAGGCAATAATGGATAATCCTATAATGGATTGTTTGATGCAAACTCTGCCTTAACATTGAAAAAGATGCGTTTCACCTTGAATTTCACACTGCAGATTTTCACCAATTTCCCAAAATGCTGAAAAACACCTAAGAAAACATCTGTGCTGATCATTAGTTATTCTACAGTGTGATAGCTGTGTAAAAATGACTCTCCTTTATTTGCGAAAAGAAGCAATTATTATAGAAGAGTCCCGTTCAACATGTTTGCCTCTAACAAACACTGTACAACTTCCATTCTGCTACCAAGACGTGAGATAAGACGGTCCCTCTGGTCCATTTAACTGTGATTTGAAGTAACAATTCCCATCTGGATAGACAAATGTCTGTTAACTCCATTCACAGAATCACATCAGACAGAACAAAGCGGCGAGTATCATGGGACACGGATAAAAACGAATCTGAAGGTAATTCTTTCACTTCTAAGCGGCTCAATAATGTATTCTCCCGAGAGTTTTGCAGACGCACTAAAGCATTCACATAGCGGGACGTCTCCTTTACTGTATTCAATAATGTAAATTTTCTAAATGGTCCCTTCAGAATAGAAGTGTCAGGAAATCTTTTCCTGACATGAAATCATAACTGACCTCCTCTGGTCTGTCTCTGTGTGTAGCGCCATCATGAATTTTGCATTACATTGAATGGCTCTCAAGGATATTGACTGACTGCAAGTGTAATTTGTCAGTACGGCGGATGTGAACATACATCAGTCGGCCGGACCGCCGATCTGTCTTATCTCAGGGGTTCTGATGGAGAGACGCAGGTGTCAGATTGACCAGACCACAAATTCGGTTAAGCTGGAATTAATGTGCTTGAGAGAAGATAGAAGCCTTCTGAATGAATACCAAATGTGTTTGAGAAGCATGTTGAATAGACTTGCTTATAATGTTAAACTGACCTCTGAGCATCTCCTTAAATTAAAGCAAGCAATTAATATATAACATATAAAAATATCTTATGCATAAGGGATTATTTAGTTTTGAGAAACTATTATGGTTTTTAATCAATATCTTGAATCAGTTGTAGTGTAACATTTTCCATTTAATTTAAAAATGTTTGTTTATATATATATATATATATATATATATATATATATATATATATATATAGAGCAACTAACTGAAATATTTGTAAATATATATAAATATTTTATTTCCTTTAACATTTATTTTATTTCAAGTAAAAAATAAATAATTGTTTAAATGTAGTATTACAG